>NC_056731.1:157795127-157817627 GCF_019279795.1 Protopterus annectens
TACCTGTGGTTGGGGATGCCAAGATGTGCTCACCTAAGGCCATATATAACAGCACTAACTATTACGGGGATTTCCCCTGCTGTTTCCTTTCACATTCGTTATGACTGCTATATTGTGACCGTTTTCATTCTTCATATATACATATATATATATATATATATATATATATATATATATATATATATATATATATATATATATCTATATATATATACATATACCTCGGTCTGTACATACACATGCAAATACACCTACATGCTCATTTACATTTCCCATACCATTGAATCAGCACCACTAACCGTCACGCATACACACCCGCTTATGTCTAGGTTTGCCACCTTTTCATATGGCCAAAGTGGGGCATTTTTGGGACAAACATCAGATTTTACAGGCCGACACATACCCACAGTTAGTACAAAGGTTAGAACTCTACTTATTTGCCTAAATGAAAGCTTATTCTTGTAGCAGTTTAGTTGCTTAATCTGTTTCTTGTAACTTTAAGTATTTTACATATAGAAATAATTGTTTTATGCAACTGTTACATGAAATATGGGACATAAGTATTTCCTACAATCACAGGACATTTGCCATTGTATTACATTTGGTCTGGACACAACTGCCCAAAAAGGGACTGTCCCTCGCAAGGTGGGGCAGGTGGTAACCCTACTTACGTCTGCTTTAAAGCGCCTTAAGCACCTTATATCCGACTGCCACTATGCAACTTTGTAAGGTATATATTCCCGATAATGCACATGGGGAGACATGCATCACGGTCAGGAGTTTAATCCCAGGTCATAGGTTCTGCAGGACCTGCTGGAGGCTGAGCAGTCTTGTGGACAACTACTGCTCATACAACTTGTGTCCATACATATGCAGGACTGGACATCATGTCGTGACACCAAGTCTAATGTTTAGAACAGATACTCATCCCATGAGGGATATCCAAAAATTGTGGGGACTGATGACCTTCTTTGCTTTACGTCTATAAGGTAGGGTTATACATGCAAGGGATACATAGTTTGCAATCCTGAGACTGCCTACTAGGTATGGGTAGGGGTAGGTATGGGTAGGGTGCCTATCTAACAGCCTGAGTATGGGTGGTTTTTGTGGACGTTCAGAAAGGGGTGGTGGTGTGCTATGATGGGGATGATGGGTATTCAAATATGTATCCAGGTGTGTTGGGGTTGGATGGTTCATTTCAGGCCAGACCATTATGTGGGTATGTGCCAGTAACGTTTCTGTACATGTGTACTGCACTTTTTAATGTTCACATGTTTGTGGGATTGTATTATGGATGTGTATATTTGTTCTTTGGTTATCTTCCTGATTCACCCACTGCTCCCTCGTAGACCTCCAGTTCACCTATTGTGCATCCAACCCAGTCTCCCCTTGGTGAATTATTACATTACCCATCACCCCCCACCCCCATATTCCACAGACACCATTCATCCCTTCTCTAGTTGATGGCCTATGGCACAGTCAACAGAACACATTGCGTACACTACATATCTCAGGGACCAATATGGTTGTGAGGACTACCCTAGCATTTCTGATCATCCACATGTTGTACTTCACGCACATAGGTACACGCAAATACTTATCTTTCATGACATGGTAGGTAGACCTGGGTAATACCCGTTCATCTATGGGCCGTCCTGACAAGGATGACTTGGACTGTGAATGGGCAGATATTGGGCGAATGCTCTGACCATTGGTAGGGTTGCCACCTTTTCATATGACATGGATGGGGCATTTTTGGGAGACACATCAGAGTTTACAGGCCAACACATACACACGGTCATTACAAATGATAGTACTTTAGTTTTATGCCTACATATAAGCTTTTATTGTTGTAGTGGTATAGTTGCTTATTCTGTTTTGTTTACTTGCTTATTCTGTTTCTTGTAACATTTAAGTATTTTATATACAGACATAAGTATTGTATGGGACTATTACATAAAATATGGGACATAATTATGTCCTACTATTGCAGGACATTTCACATTTATAATGGTTTTGGTATGGACACACCTGCCTAGAGGGGGACTGTCCCTCACAATGTAGGACAGGTGGTAACCCTAACCACTGGGCTAGGCTTAGCAATTGGCGGTGCACTAACAAGATGCATTTCGCTTCCACTTGGTATAACTAGCGGCACTACAATGGACTACGGGCATGGGTTTTAAATATCATTTGTTCGAGGGACGGGGACTCAATATTCAGCTACGTGCCTTTGGGTTTACTTCTTATTGTGGTGTTCACAAAAAAATCTGGCATGCTTTGAATACATTTCACTATCTACGGACACTGACAAGAGTGATTACTATTAGAGGCAGGCTGTACTAGTCAGAATTTTAGATTGCACGTATACAGCCGACATGTTCACGCCTCCATGTAGTGCTTGAACACGCCCCCTGCACTTGTATACGTTTCCTATGCACGTGGCCATTATGGCAGCATGCCTTCATTAATATGCATGTGGTGCTGCTGCACCATCTCTACACTGCATGGTTGGTGCAAGGCTAACGCCGTCCTTGCGCCAAGCTTCATGAATCCTGTGGATTTTCTTACACAGTTTAACAAAATGGACAGTTATACTATAACTCTTAAATCTATTTGTTCTTAATATGACTATTTCTAAAGCTATTAATCTGAAAACAATTTAATATTAAAATAGATGATAATAAAATAATTCAACCTCAGGGATTCAGAAAGAATCCCAGCACTCCTAGTAAGGACTGTAGAAAAAAATGGCCTGTTTTCACAATGCATAGATTTGTAATTTAGAAATACATTAGCTCCAGTGAGGAAAGCCCTCAATATCAGCTAATTTGTATGCCTCTGAACCACCATTAACTACGAGTGCAGATCAACACCTTCCTGTAGTAACTAACACTGCTGGCAGAGATCATATTTAATTATATGTTTAAAAAAATGCCTTGCTACACAAACTTAAAGGTTAGTGTACTATGTTAATGCTAGTGTTTCCTATAGCAGGAAACAGGGTTCAAATCCTCTCTACTCCGTCATATTTTAAATTTCCCTAAGTTTTAATTGATATTTCTTAAATATTATCCCTGGTGTCTACTGATGGCATAGATGACAAATATCTGTCATGGGAAGTGTGAAGTTATGAGGTACCGCCATATGTCAGCAATTTGCAATACAAAGATACTGAAGTGTTGAATGTAAATCCATTATATTGTTTATTCCATCTTCTTATTATAAATGTCTCCAAACCAGTTTCGGCTATCACGCCTTCATCAGTGGGTAGAATTTCCCCTCTATTGAAAATGATGAGTCTTTATACATCTCCCCAACCAATGGGAAACATGGTACAGCCCAACATAATGGTTAGAATACATTGTTATGTTACGAACATAAAATTGAATTAAACCATATTATTAAATGCACTAACAATCATAAAACAAAATCGCCATGTAATGGTGAAAAAATAATGATTATTTAAAAAAAATCACATATATCCAAATGTGTATAAAGAAATAATAGTCTTCAGAAATGCATCATATCTACCATGTGCAACTATATCTGGAAAACATATCCTATGTATCTCATACAATGCTTTGCTCATAAAGTAAGGTGCTCCAATATATGAGAGATCTTATATGTAGTAAAATACAGAACAATTGTTAATATATGTATGTGTATGTATAAGATATATCATGTGTGACCATTATGTTGGGCTGTACCATGTTTCCCATTGGTTGGGGAGATGTACAAAGACTCATCATTTTCAATAGAGTGGAAATTCTACCCACTGATGAAGGCGTGATAGCCGAAACTGGTTTGGAGACATTTATAATAAGAAGATGGAATAAACAATATATTGGATTTACATTCAAGACTTCAGTATCTTTGTATTGCAAATTGCTGGCCGCTGGTGTTTTATTGTCTATGGTTTGGACGGGCACACCATACTTGCAAAGCATATAGTTCTTGCTGCTGTTTGGTGGCTTTACTGTTGGTCTGTGATACTGATACCATCTAATCCATATAGGGGGATTCTGTTAACCCCTGTCTTTCTTATTTCCAACCTTTGGAGCAGTGGAATATGGACTCTTGCATCATATACGTCCAGGGAGATTCCCGTTTTGGCACTACAACATAAACTACACATCCGTTTGGATGTTTTACCTTTTGGCATTTGAGTAGGCTATCGGCGTACACTAACATAACAAGAAGTTAGAGGGCTCGCATTCATCTCTGACTGGTATCATTTTCAGTTGATCAGCCTATGGACATATTCGTTGTGATCAAAAGAACATCTTTTGGATCGTAAGACATATATTCTTATGTCTGTGTGATTGAGAACAGTCACGCACATCTTTTTTTGCACAACAATCCTATACATCCAGCTCGGGGATTGTAAGGTACTGTAATCATTTTTCTTTCTATAACAGGCAAATAACATTTGGATATTGGCTTGGGTCATACGACAATAATCGGAGAGTGTCTATACACTATTTTAGGCCGTAATTGCTGGATTTTAACAAAATCTTTGTACTCAGATTCAAGTGAAAAAAACATTTTGCCTGTGACATATGGCTTTATGATTATGATCGGTGAATGACTGTGTGCATTTTGGAGTCGCTTTTCAAACGCCCGAATTTACAAGGAATGTGGAATTATGTCTGCTAAACTGTGACATCTGGATATAATATTTATATTTTAGACCTTTTACTATAACTGTTCAGTTCTATTAGTAACATAAGGTTTTGCTTAAATATATGGGCTGTAACTCAGGTTATGTTTATACGAGGCATGTATACTGTGGAAGAAACGATTACTAATGTGATGCTTTGAACATTACAGAGAAGTTATACATTATATGGATGTTGGTTCTGAAGTTTATGTAAAAAACTAATTGGCTATTTGTTGCATTATACATAGGGTACATTTGTAGCTCAGTGAAATACTTTTGTCCACACAATACTAATAACTATTTTGTAAACTTTTACAGTCATCACATTTCTCTTCTCTATATTATCCATATTTTATTGGGTCATTATATAGAATTATCACTGTCATAAACAGTAGACCCATCTTTGTGGATTTATGATATCTGCATTGTAATATAGCAACTGTTTTTTTTCAGTAACATAAGGCCCTATGCTTTAATGGATGGGCTGGAATTTAGAGATATTTTTATGAGATATGTATACTGGTAAGCAGAAGGGACAAGCTGGTTGTAACTAAGGAATTAGGGAATCGTGCTTGATATAGATATAGCTATATTCAAGTTATAAATATATGTGAACCCAACATAAAGGATATGTATATATATCTATATATATATATATATATATATATATATATATATATATATATATAAATATAAATATAAATATATATATAACTGGTGGACACGATACAATATAAGGGACAATTAATTGATACAATAGAAACAGTACATTTCAGCTAGTACTTTATTGTAAAATTACCATAAATGGGATGTTCTGAACATTATATGGACGTTACACACTATATGAATGACCTTTTTATGTATGTTGGGTCCAGAATTCATGTAAAATATTAATAGGCTATTTATTGCTATATATAAGGGACACTCTCAGCTCTGTTAAAGACTTTGGCCTAACAATAATAATAATAATTATCTTTGAGACCTATACAGTGTTTTGTTTGTCTCTCCCATATACAGAACTTATATGACTATTGGGTCACTATATATAATTATTACCATTACAAATAGGATTGATTACAGTCCTTCACAATAACCGTTTTTGAATCCTGATTTGAAATATATTGAATTTACACTCTACCATGGTGTTTTGAGCTCAAACCTAATTTATGATTTTATGTGACACCATTTCTTACATAGGGATTGGGAATAAGCTATGCCCAGGTCTAAGACCTATACAATCTGAGCGACTTTTTAGACCACGGAGATTGATATTTATTTGACAGAACAGTGGTCCTAAATTATTAGACTTACAACTTGTATCTTCTAAATAGCCTTACATAAAGTTTCATTTTACAAGTGAGAATTCAGATTTTGATACATCTTTTCAGATCACATTGGATAATTCATATACTTTGAGCTGTATATAAACAGTTGAATCTGGGGTTTACTTCAAGATTGGTTATCCTAGGTGTTTCTGTTATCAGATTGGTGTCTGTATTATACTGGTGATTTAAAAATTTGAATTCACAAGAATATAAAGATGCCCCTTTGATTTCAAGGTGGACCTATCAACATTTATATCAAAATAGGTTATATTGATACTCATTAAGGACCAATTCTAGTATTTGTTTGACCAGGATTCTTTATCCATCTCAAACAACTTAATATTCTTATTAGCCCTTGCTCTTCTAACACCTATAGATATGAATTTGGAGAACATTCTTCATGGATTATGTGCCGATAGGGATGACATTGGAATCTTTGGGATAGACAACATGCCAGGCAATAATCAGAATGGCTCCATAACAAATCCTTCTAATGGTTGTGATATGGCCTTTAACAAATTGAGCAAGGGCTTGAAGAATCTAAGAGCTAACATCTGGCATTTAAGACGATTTTGAGCATACATAAATAGGAAAATAACTCCAAGAGGCCTGAGAATTCACTTACAACCTTTAGTTGGTAGGTCAGAGGACAGACTAACTAAAGAATGGAATCTAGCACTACAGCAGGCCTCTATGATGTTTGTTAAGATACTTGCTTCATACTATGAAAGAATGGTTGATATCAACCTAATTGAGGTGAAAACCTGTTGTGAGGAATGTAAAAAGTATGAGTCCCTACCTATGTATGCTACTTCTGTAAACAAACTTTCAAAAGAATTGGCCACTTATGAAAAACAGTCTAAGGAGAGGAAAATTCAAAAATTCAATAGGGACATCACTGATTATCAAAGGGGCCGTCCATTCGAATCCTTCAGATCAGTTAGATTTACGGACACTAGTCGGGGAGCAGCAAACAATAGGCCCAGAAAGAGACCCCCAGATCGATTCTTAAGACCAATGACAGGTCTGGTATTAGCACCTCAGGGGAAGAATCCTCCTATATGGACAGCGATAGTAGTAGTTATCGGGAATCACCTAGCCGTAAGAAATCCAATGCCTTACACCCTTTAGACATGGGAAAAGGTGGCAGGGAGGCCGCAGACACAAGTATGGGTACAAGAACAAACTCTGTGGAAGGGTTGATACAGACGCTACTGAAATAACTGATAATAGTTATCAAAATGTGTTGAATTTATCAGATGTAACACTTACAAATGAACAAGAACAACTACTTAATAAAGGCCTTGGTTTTATACCTGGTTTCTTTTCTGAGAAATATAATATAGTTAATGATGTGTTATTTTTCTGTCGTAAACTTAATCTAAAGTTATTCTTTACAGATAAAACTTCTCAAAGATCTGAGGAATTCAGATTTCATAAATCTGAATTCCAACCACCCATGAACAAACGTGTCCATATTCCTTCAGTTGGTACTCAGGGATCTACATTTCCCACATAGGGAATCATGTATTGTGGGCCAAAATATATCTCCATCTGAAAAGGTTGCTTTGGATGAATTAAGGAACAATCATAACATTGCTATTATGCCAGCTGTCAAAGGAGGTGCAGTAGTGGTTATGAACATGGGATATTATTTGAACGAGGGCAGGGGACAACTTGCCAATACTCTATGTTATATGTATATGTCTATTGCTCCTACGACTGTATTCAAGAAGGAAATCGACACTTTCTTAAAGCAAGCGGAAGAGGAAAGTATTATTACTAAGAACACTGTGAAACATCTAACTGTTAAGGACCCCCCAAAACAAATAATTTACCTTCTTCCCAAGATTCACAAATCTCTTTCTAAACCTCCGGGGGACCCATTGTGTCCGGCATGGATTCCCTAACTGAAACTCTATCAGCTTTTCTTACACACTACTTGAAACCTTTACTTACTTCAGTTAGAGCCAGATAACAGGACACTACTCATTTCCTTCAAATCATACAGGACACACAATTGGAGCCAGGGTGGCTAATGTGCACATTGGATGTAAAATCTCTATACACTAGCATACCCCATTGGGCTGGACTACAGGCTTTACAGTATTGGCTCGAACATTTGGCATTGTACCCACCTGGATTTAATACATTATTGGTATGCATGGCAGAACATGTTCTCAACAAAAATGTTTTTTATTTTCAGGGAGAATGCTATTGGCAACTACAGGGTACTGCCATGGGAGCATCTTTTGCTCCAATATATGCAGACCTATTTATGGCCTTTTTTGAGGAATGCATGATCTATGATCCCCTCCACAATCTGTATATGGTGGAGATTGACATCTGGCGCAGATATTTGGATGATTGCTGGATGGTGTGGTGAGCAGATCAGATGTATTTACAGGAATTTGTGGAATATTTGAATGGAAATATATGGGGCATTGAGTTTACCGTAACATCAAATCATGATACAATTGATTTTTTGGATGTCACAGTATATAGGAATGAAGATCACACTCTGAATACCAAGACAAATCAGAAATATCCACAATACAATACTCTGCTACATGCGTCTAGCATGCATCCGCACCACACCATCCGGAATATACCAAAATCCCAATTCATGCATATTAAACGCATTAGTTCATCAGAACAAGATTTTGAAAAAGCCAGATTAGATCTCTACCATAAATTTAAAGACAGGGGCTAGAGAGAATCAGACATACTTGGAGCAAGTGAATGGGCCACTACCCAAGATAGAAATATTTTGTTACAATATAAAAAACGAACGTCTGCATTGGAAGAATCTACCATTAGGCTTGTGACCACATATATACGGAATATCAATGTAATTAGAAGTACATTGGACACCAATTGGGATATACTTTTGGCAAATGAGGAACTAAGGAAACTGTTAGATCCCAAATGTATGTTTTCATTTAGGCGAGGAAAAACATTAGGTGGCCTCTTCTCTCATTACAAGCATAAGGAGAGTGGGGGTGCAATATATCAGCAAATGACCATGACTGGAGAGAAACTTTTGGGTACCTTCCTATGTGGTCATTGTAGTTCATGCTCACATGTTAGCAAATGTAAAGAATTTACCAGTGCTAACACCAATAGAGTGTACGACTCCAGAGTGTTTGGAAACTGCAGCAGTAGTTGGATCATTTACCTAGCCACTTGCCAATGCACAGCTGTTTATGTGGGCCAGACCTCTCGCTCACTCAGAATTAGAATGACTGAATACAAAAGTGACATCCGAAATAAAAAAGAAACCATTGCCCTATACAGACATACTATTAAGCATGTTAATGCTAATTTTATGTTTATGATTATAGATAAAATCACAGGGGACAGAAGTAACCAAGAGGATTGGCATTCCATCCTAAACCACAAAGAGAAATATTAGATCATAAAACTTGGGGGACTTTTTCCCCGGGTCTTAATGATCATTTGTAAAAAGCCCTCAGATGATATGTATATTTGGAGAACCCACTGGCTCTCAGTAGCTGTGGGTCCATCTTCCCCGAAGGTCTAAATATATTCATTATCAGTTGAATATGTATGTGTTTATTTTAATATTGTGGAGCATGTTGTTTGATTGAATATTTAATATACCAGGGTATTCCATTTGGGTATGTAAGAATTCTATACTATATTTAATATTGGAGAATTGGATAGGACGTGTGTCCTTTCAAACCTCATGTTCACACATGATATATCTTATACATACACATACATATATTAACAATTGTTCTGTATTTTACTACATATAAGATCTCTCATATATTGGAGCACCTTACTTTATGAGCAAAGCATTGTGTGAGATACATGGGATATGTTCTCCAGATATAGTTGCACATGGTAGATATGATGCATTTCTGAAGACTATTATTTCTTTATACACATTTGGATATATGTGATTTTTTTTAAATAATCATTATTTTTTCACCATTACATGGCAATTTTGTTTTATGACTGTTAGTGCATTTAATAATATGGTTTAATTCAATTTTATGTTCGTAACATAACAATGTATTCTAACCATTATGTTCGGCTGTACCATGTTTCCCATTGGTTGGGGAGATGTATAAAGACACGTCATTTTCAATAGAGGGGAAATTCTACCCACTGATGAAGGCGTGATAGCCGAAACCGGTTTGGAGACATTTATAATAAGAAGATGGAATAAACAATATATTGCATTTACATTCAAGACTTCAGTATCTTTGTATTGTAAATTGCTGGCCGCTGGTGTTCTATTGTCTATGGTTTGACCGGGCACACCATACTTGCAAAGCATATAGTTCTTGGTATTACCATATGTGCCAGTGGAGAGTAGGCAGTACATGTGTACATATACCAGCATAACAAGCTGGAGTTTTGTAAAGAATTTTATGTTGTTTGACTATCATACTGATTTGTACACATGTTTGAGTTAAATATATTTGTAAAGTTACTTGTGTTAAATATGCATCAACAGAGGTCCTGCCGGACATAAAGAATGTATATTTAGTTGTATTGTTGTAACTGATCAGAGAATTTCAGAGACTGGAACTAGACACCAAATGACTGGAGAAGCAGATGGAATCAGAATCAGAAGAAAGACTGCTGCACTTGGAGGTCGAAGAGAGACTGCAGAATTTGGAGGTTGAAGAGAGACTGCAGAGTTCAGAATCTGAAGAAAATGAGAAACAGCTCCAACATGAGAGATGTTAACTCCTTGGCAGGGTCATGGAGGGGAAAGGAATAACTGAACCCCAGAAGCAATAATGGTCGGTACATTTTTTCCACAGTTTATACAGGGTGATTATTTTGATAGTTTTATTCATGTATTTGAAAGGGTATGTAAACAGTATAATAATGACTAAGGGCTCTGGGTACAGTTCCTGACTCCCTTACTCCATGGTAAAGCTGTAACTGCTGTTTCTAAATTGTCTGATACTGATTGTTTAAACTATGATAAAGTAAAATGATGTTTACTGGAATATTTTAAGTTAACACCTGAAGCTTACAGAAAAAAGGTAGATGAAAGTGTGTGTGATTATATTGCTGTGTTAAGCACTTATTTTCATAGCTGGGTGAGTGAGTGTCAGGTCACTGCTTCTGAAAGGCTGGCAGACCTTTTGGTGAGGCAACAAGCCCTTAACACTTTGCTTGAGGATATGAGAATCTGGTTAGCTCATCTGCTGGGAAGAAAAGACGATCTCTACTTACCAAGAACGGCATCACTGCACAAGAAGGGAATTCCCAGTGCTGCAAATGGTTATAGGGAAACTCATGGTGGGTAGCATAAACCACCACAAACAAAGTACAGCAGTAACAGGGGAAGCCACTAGTTCAGGTACACAGCCAGGAGCAAAGGTTAGATGTTTTAAATGTAACCAGAGGGGCCCTGTAGCATACAAATGTACACTGAGTTAAGGTGGGGAATGAAAGGTGAAGGAGCCAGCAAGTGGAAATAACAGCATGCCAGTGGTAAATTGTCTGAAGACCCCTGAGGGAGGCTGTTTTATCCTGTCTTAGTGGATGGAAGACAGACCACTGCTAAGAGAGACACAGCCTCTGACATAACCATTGTGAAGCCTACAGTGGCTAAAGGGGATCAGTACTTGCTTGGGCAGTCCACACTAGTGAGAGCTTTAGGAGGGATCCCATTCCAAATACCTTTGGCCAAGGTTCACATTGACTAGGAGGGTGGAAAAGGAAGCAAGTAGGTAGGTGTGTTTGAGGATATCCCTGCAGATGTCTTGATGGGGAATAATTCTGATAATGCAGTACCTTGTGGTTATGCAGTTACATGCAGTCAGGCTTGGAGACAGGCATGTGGGTCAGATAGCCTGGGAGACACCCAGATAGGCCCCACACCTGAAGCTGGGGCTGATGACGTTGCCATTTCAGGGAGGGAGCTACCCTGCAGCAGTAAGATTGAAAATGAGCCACAGATGCTAGTAGCTACTGATGTTCCCATGGACAGGGTGACTGCAAGGGCAGAGGTGAGTGATAGTAAACAGGCTAACAGTGAGACACTGCTGTCAGAAGAGACTGGGTTTCAGTGTAAAGGGAACTGGGAACCATCACAAAGGTAGAATTGAAACAGGCTCTGATTTTGGAGCCTACATCACAAGGCTTGAGGAAGGTAGCTAAAGAGGCACCTTATTCTTAAGGAAAAGTGGGAACTCTATACTGGAACAAAGCATTACTGTACAGAGAGTGGACCCCTGAGGGAGAGCTAGAGGGTGAGGTAATACGGCAGTTGGTAGTGCCCAAAGCCTACCATCTGGTACTTCTAGCCATAGTCCATGACATTTCTTTTGCAGGTCATATTGGCATAAAGCATACCAAGAGATGTATTATGCAAAACTTTTGTTGGCCTAGGGTACTTCAGGACCTGTGAGCAGTGCGAAAAGTTAGGCAAGGCAGGAGACAAGGTCAAGACTTCTTTGATGCCTTTGCCTTTGATTGAGGAGCCATTTCAGAGGGTAGCTATGGACATTGTGGGACCTATGAGTACTCCAAGTTCCACAGGGAAGAAGTAAACCCTAGTGGTAGTAGATTATGCTACTAGATACTCTGAGGAGGTGGCTCTGTCCACCATCAAGGCAGAGAAGATGGCAAATGGTTTCTTAGAGATTTTCAACAGGGTAGGTTTCTTGAGAGAAATACTGATTAACAGAGGTGCCAGTTTCATGTCAGACCTGCTGGCATATGTCTGGAAATGCTTTGTGGTGAAGCACCTAAAGACGACCCCCTGACAAATGGTCTTGTGGAGAGGTTAAACTCTACACTAAAGACCATGCTGAGGGCATTTGCAGACCATTTTAAGAGAGAGCAGGACAAATATTTGCTCCATCTGCTGTTTGCATAGAGAGAGGTACCCTAGGAATCCACAGGTTTTTCACCCTTTCAGTTGCTGTATGGGCATAAGTTGAGGGGGACTTTAGATTTGATTTGTGATTAGTGGAATGGTGAGTGTGAATCCCACAAGGAGCCTGTTGTGGCATATGACCTAAGCCTCAGGACAAGGCTTAAGGACCTCATGGGCTTGGCCCAGGAGAACATGGCAGGAGCCCAACAGCAGAAATAGGTCTGGTATGACAAGAATGATTGAGCCAAAGAGTATGCGGTGGGACAGCTGGTTATAGTGCACAGGGGACAGCTGGTTATAGTACTCATTCCCGTCAGACACAATAGGCTGTAGCCAGCCTGGGAGTGACTGTTCAAGGTGGTAAGGAAAGTCAGTGATGTTAATTCAATGGTAAACCTGCTAGGTAGGAGGCAGTGGCACAAATTGTACCATGTTAACATGATGAAGCCTTACCATGATAGGGAGGCCCAGGCACTGAGTGTTTGCAGTGGAAAGCAGGAAGGAGTCTGATGGGGATCTGGTGGCTGATCTCCTCAGTGAGGCTTGGGCTGACACCTCATTGGAAGGGGTAGCAATGTCTGAGCAGCTATCCCTTATCCAGGTTTGAGAAATCTGAGCAGTGTTGCAGGAGTCTAGGGGCATGTTCACTGGGAAACCTGGATGCACCCACCTGGTGCATCGTAGTGGGGTCAGCAATGGCAATGCAAATGGGGTCTCTAGACAGGGTATAGGTTAATGTGTTCCCAAACAGACCCGTTTCTCTCATATGCCATTTTTAATGGGTCACTTGAAAAACTAGCTTGAGTTTTTAAAGGGGAGAGAGATGTGATGTTAAGAGGTAGTGCCATCTGTGCCAGGGAGAGTACAGCAATACATGTGTACATATACCAGCATAGCTAGCTGGAGTTTTGTAAAGAATTTTATGTTATTTGACTATCACACTGATTTGTACAGATGTCTGAGTTAAAACTATATTTGTAAAGTTACTTGTGTTAAAAATGCATCAACAGTAGGTCCTACTCGACAGAAAAACAAGATATGCATGCATATTAGGTTGCATTGCTGTAACTGATCAAATATGTATGTTTATCACAGAACCTTGAAAGGGTGGAAAGTTTGAAATTGTGTTATAGCTTTCTGATGCTTCCACAGACCTTAGCAAAGCTCTGTATTTGTATTGTACCAGAGTCAGGTGACCAGAGGAGATGCCATCTTTTAACCAGCATCTGGTTTCTTTGGAACTCTAGCAGCAGCACTTTGGAATTAGACAGGAAAATTTTCTGACAGGATATATATCTCCCACAACCACACAGACAAAAAGAAACATCATCTGGCATTTACTGTGTTAAGACACTCAAGTAGTCAGGGAAACATCATTTTTAGTCAGTCAGGGACATTTAGTGAGGAATAGTTTATTATGTTTTCTGCATCTGTGAGAAACTATCCAACTGTTTTATTTTTTTATATCTCTGTGGATGAAATTCTGTTGTTTATTGTATTCAGTATTCTCCTGTTTTCTGTTTTATTATTTATCATTAAATAATTTAATACCTTTCATTGTGGCTGGTCCTTTAGAGAATACTTTCAATATCTTGAGAGGACTTATGCTTGTTTTTGTGGCCCTGTGGCTGTTCCTATAAGCCGTGCTGCTTTGGTCACACCCTAGCATTTGTATTAGTATTGATTTTACACAGTATGATTGGGTACCCTTTATAAGAGACTTAAGGTAGCTGACTGGTGGGAGCATGATTACCTCAAAGTCTGGACAGAAAGGGGCACAGTTACTAAATCTGTCACAGCTTTTCCCAGGTGTGTATGTGTGTGTGAAACTCAAATATCCAAGTATGTTTGTATCAGATACTGGGAACAAGGACACAGAGCTCCAAAGTGTTCAGTGTGGCATTTTGTGTGGGCCTAGAGAGATAAAGTGAGTCCAGCCCAGGTCTGGAGCATGGTCCCTGTGTGCTCTTAAGGAAAAACTGTGCTTGGTGCAGGGACTTGCATCTAAAAGTACTCTGTGAATCCATCTTTGCTCTTAGTGACCATCCCTCACCAGAGTCATTGGTGAGGATTGATTCACCTTGATTGCTGATCCAGAGTAGGGACTAATTCCGGGGGGGGGGGGGGGGGGTACAAGGATTAAATCTTTATTATTGTCTTCACAGCACTTTCAGTCCCTGGTGTCTAGTGGAGTCTTTGAAATAAAACTTAATCTCCATTTCACTGAAACTCAAATGGTTGAACATATTTCATTGAAAACTCATTTAACTGAACATTTGTTCATTGCAAACTCATTTCATAGAAAACCATCTCCACAAGAAATATATCCTAAAATCATGTTTTGTTTTTGGGGGGGGGCTCCACTACCGACCCCCTCCACCCTTACTTATACATCCTAACTCCACAATACCACAACTGTGTAGAAAAACTCACACACATAGAGAATATGTGCCAGAGAGCAAACACAGACATCTACAGATCTAGTGGTACAACAGGATACTGCCCATTGAATTTCACACATACTCTGCCAGACTCACTTCTCTAAAAAACCCTATAACAAGAAATGACACATTCACATACTTTGTATGCAGTTTTGTATAAAATGAGTTCAAAGTGAAATACGATTTAAATGAAATAGGTTTGACCATTTGACTTTCACTGAAATGGAGATTCAGTGTTATAATAGGGACAGATCTAACCCACATTGTCAGGTTTTTCTTTCCTTTTAAGGACTTAAAGTTATGCAGTATATAGTATCCTTGGTGGCTAGTGGTCCCCACACCCATAAGTGCCATTAAGGCATGGTGTTTACATGTTATCCATGTTGGCTGGTGTTTGCCCCTCTCCCACATCTTTGTTAAATGCACTTAAGGCAGGATGTTCAAAAGTTATCCATGGTGACTAGTGTTCCCCTGATCCAGTTTTGCAAGATTTGCTCATTAGTCTTGCGGAGTGTAGAGATATGACAGCCTCTGCAACCCCCCCCCCCCACATACACACATACACATATCCTTTGCCACAGTTACACTCACACTTACCCATTCATCTACACCCACACATGCACACTCACACACGCAGACACGTACACACACGTGCACACACACACACACACACACACACACACACACACACACACACACACACACACACACACACACACACACACACACAAACTTACCATGTCCCCATGTAACTCCTGTCCTGCAACGTCCCAGAAAAAAATCATACTCCCACATCCATTCTGACACTTATACACATACACAAATACAAAACCCACAACACTACCTGTCTTCTAAATGCTTAACAAGTTACCTCTAAAGTAATAGATGAACATGAGCTTTTGGCTATGTTCATTACCATGAATGGCTAGGAGTAGCCATGTTTATCTATGCAGCAGAGCAATTCTCAGATTCACTAAGCTGCATAAATGATTTCCAGTAGGCAGTTCTGGGGTAGAAAGCATAGTTAATTATCATATGCCTCTGTCTGGGAATGCCTTATTAACATTTAGCATGGCCAGAGGGACAGCCCACAATTGAGCTTTATGCCTTTCAGAAATGTTATTGCAAGTGTATATCTCACTGAAAGGCTGTCTCTGGATCAGAAATGGTTAGTATGAGATATACACACACAGTAACCTTTCTGATTCAGTCTCCCTATTCTGTTCTAAATAAATCAAAATATGCACACGTAAATGATAAACATGGGGTAATGAATAACTTATAAATGTTATAAAGTATTATTTTATGTTATGCCAAATCTTAAAAAAATAAGTATAAGCATAGTATCATAGAAATGTATGTACTATAAAATCCATTATTTCATTTTCTGCACTCATATTGTTAGAACCCTTAAAATATACTAGTAATGTTCATATGATGAGAGTATTAACTTTAATATAATTTTATTTAAAGTAAGGACAACTCTTGTTTTATGTAACAGAAGTGTTTAACTGTCTAGCTAGTATAATAATATCCTAAATCATGTCTGTTACTCTCATTCACCCTATGTATCTGCATATTACAGTTTCATAATAAACCCCAAACTCTGTTAAATAATGACTGTGCAAAAAATCCATTCATGCTGCCAGTCCTTTGTTTGCTATTTGTACTTTCATAACAGAAGATTACCATTATAAGTAGAAACACACTGCCGTGATTAAAGATAACTACACTTTTCAGTAGGTCAAGATTAAATTAACCTGCATCAAAAACAATAATATGCTGCTGCCTCCAATCAACAATAACAACTTTCCACTCAAAACAGCATTATAGCCTTTACTCTAATCCATTATAACTTCATGATTCTGACAGACCTCTCTCAATATGCATCAGTCTCATAATAAAGAGACCTCAGGCAAAATCTCTGATTCACGTGTAATACCACTGCACACCAATTATTATTGACCATTACAGTAGACTCCCTCTTATCCAGCTTCTCTTTAACCAGCCTCCTGTTTAACCAGCCATCAAATTTCTGCTGTAGCCCTAGCAAATGGCAACAGAGAAGAACAACACTTCCACCTCCTCTAGGCTAAAAATGGCAGACATTTGAGTTTTAGACTTTATATTCAATAGAAAAATGCATACTAACACAAACCATGTTATTGTACCTGATTTATAACCTATAAATATTATTTTGTATCCTTTTACTGATTAACCAGCCATTCGATTATCCAGTCTAAGGTCCGGTCCCAGCGATACCGGATAAAAGGGAGTCTACTGTATTGTTTTATATTAGGCAAAGGCAACTGTAATGGATTAGTGACATCACTGCACATACTAGGAACCATTTATCACTCCAACAGTGAAATCACATTTGAGATACTGCACTCCATATTAAAATACAATGTATAATATCATATTGTGGTCTATCAAATAAGTAACCAGACCTTTTATTGCAACCTCTAGATTGCTGGTAAACTAGAATTGTGTCCCTAACCATTTTAAAAACTATACACACAAAGAAAATTAAAATGCAATTTATGATGGTAGCATATTGCTACATATCGAATAATAATTAAACTTATGCCTAAGTGACTAGAACATATACAGTAGATTAACATAGTTACTGTTGTATTAACTATCAAAAACTGAGCAAGTCAAAATGCCAAGCCTTGAGCCAGTGTGTGTCTCTTATCAGAAGTAGTTTTATAACATTTTTATCTATTTGTTTAAGATTTACCATCTCCTTTGTCTGGTTCCATGCTTGTTATAACATATTGTACCCAAGCAGAGTAAGAAGAAAAATAAACTTAAAACCTAACATCAATGGGTATTGTTAAATATTTAATTTACTATTTTATATTGAGTTACATAACTAAAATCAAACCCTAAACAATATCAACTTGTAATAAATAAATAAAAAACAAATATTTACTTCACAGTCCCTTTCACAATGACTGGTAAAGCCCTTTATGATTCCCTTTGTAATTCAGCATGTAGAGCAGAAATAAGCCTTCTGACTGAATCGCTAAGGAAGACATTCCCCCAGATTCCCTATCCTTCCGTGCAGGACTAGATTAGTCCTGCACGCAAGGGCCATTTAGGAGCAGGATGGCAGCGCGCCATGCATATCAATGAAGGCGCTCTACCTGAGCTCCTAAACGGACACAGAGCATGTACAAGTGCAGGGGGCATGTCTGAGAGCAGTGTTCTTCAGAATATACACGCCCCTGCAATGAAGAGCAGCAGTGTAGGAATAAGAATGAGTGATACCGCTCATAGGTGTTCGCATACCCACAGCAACATCCCCCAAGTGTACAAGAGCAATAGTTAAAACATTAAATATAAAGAAGTTTTTTTTTTTATACAACAGATTAAATTTAACCCAGTTTTGCCCATTACTTAGCTACGGTTAATGCAGCTTAAATGGCACAAGAGGATAAAAAGCAATATATATGCAAATGAAGCAGTGCAGCAATAATGTAGTGGGCAGAGCATTTGCCTTACGAGCAGTCATTCCTGGTTCGAGTCCCACTCCAGTACATTCCATTTTCCATGTCAAATCACTTTATGACCAATTTTTTGTTGCATAACCTACTAAATAACATATAATTGTGAACTGGAGTACTGAATTAAATGCAGTTGTGAGGTGTCATTGTCATAATGTTGGAAAGTCCACAGATAATCACAAGTGCCCCATACAGTATATGTACACAGGATTCAGGGATACAAATGGAAGGTAAAATGTGTAATGAATGATAAAGCCATACAGTTCTCAATGCCACCTCCTTCCCAAGAACCATTTGACATTACTGTCTAAATTAGTGTGGTGGTAAGCGGGAGTAAGCAATAGTATGCATGAGTATGCATATTTAAGCAGTAGTAAGTGGGAGTAAGCAGTAGTAAGCGAGTTTAAGCCTGTTTGCATGGGGGTAAGTAATGCGCATACAGGTTAAGCAATATTGAAGCTAACTCTCTGTAAACATATTTAACTGGAGGTTAGCATTGCTTACTGTTGTGCAAACCCACACAAACCCACTTACAATTGCTTAAAAGTGCCTTAATCACTCTGTATGCATCAGCTGCTGTTCTGGCCAGAAACAAAATAAACAGCCTTTGTGGGTCTTGAACCCAGGACCTGCACACTATAGGCACAGTAGTTAACCACTAAGCCATCACAGCAGTACATAAGATTGAGGTATCACCAAACAGATCCTCACTATAGGAAATACAAACTGAACATGTGAAAGGATTCTATATACCGTTTTATATTATATAACCTACTACATAACATAAATATGTGAACTGGAGTACTACATTAAGCCCAGATGTCAGGTGTCATTGTGATAAAGTGTTGAAATCCATTAATAAACACAAGGACTCCATACAGTGTATGTACACATGAATCATGGATACCAGACATATATATATATATATAGCATGGTATGAATAATAAATCAATGCTAAAATGCAAATATAATGCAAATTAAATATTAAGCAATGCTAAGCATTGCACAGCCCAGCTTAATATGTGTAAGCAATGTGTAGGCCAGCTAACTCAGTCTGCTCATTGGTATACCCCTTTAAGCAATGCCAACCTTAGATAAGCAGGTTGCCCCCATAGCTTAGCATTTTCAAAATCATCCAATCACAGCAAAGTGTGGGAAACATGCCCTATTTAAACCCAACAGGCAGGAATACATCTCATAACTGGTTGTAGCTTCCCCTTGTAGGCACTAAGTTTGGAATGGGAGAGGGTGTGTGCTTTTGGGCGCAGCACTAGGGCATCCAGGAGTCCAGAGTCATGATAGGACTCCTCGTGAAAGACCATGACCAGAGACTGCTGCAGGACCAGTACCAGGGTTCCCAATTCAAAGTGGAAGCCTGGAACCATCTCACCTGTGACCTCACCAGTGCCACTGGCATACCCCGAACTGCTGAGCAAGTCAGGCATCACCATGCCGACCTGAAGCAGAGAAAGGGGATCTCTTGGATAAGTGGGTCCAAGAGGCTAGGAGGACAGGGGATGTCCCAGCCGTGTGTAAGTATCAGTCCACTACCTGTTTAATAATTGCCAGCTCGTGTATATTATGGATACATATGGCTAAATATTCCTCTTATGTCTTTCACATCGGCAGGTGAGTGGGCTGCAAACCTGGAAGCCCATGGCTGTAGACTGCAGCGGTTGCGACGTGAGGTAGATTAGTAATACTCTTGCATGTACTGTCATAGGAAATAAATCTAAAAGTAGTAGTTAGATAATTGCCTGTATAAAACCTATATTGCTTAAGGCATGTACAGCATACACCAGAGAATAGGGCAGGAGGAGTCTCATATAGGTTGTATGTAAATAAAAGCATAATAGGCTGACAATAAAGGTCTAACTGCTAGACTGCATGTATTTCCTCTGGTATCATATGGTAATGTAGAGTTGCAATCACTTAATAGTACTGTTGTATTAGGCACTGTTACCCAGACTGTGCTACATAAATAAAATGTGTAAAAATGTCTGCATATGACTCTTGTAATTCCAAGTGGTCATATAGTACAACTGAGAGAGACTTAGACAGAAAACAGTGAAAAGAGAGACAACAAGATCCAAATAGCACACTCAACTGCGACGTGAACTGTTGTCCTTTTAGCACATACAGCCATGGTTCGAATCCGGGGAGTGGTAGTAGAATCATAACCCACAACTGTCCAGAATGTCCAGTAAAAAGGCCCATATCTGCTGCCTGTCACCCTGTCCCCTGGCAAATCAGTAGGATGATCCCAGATGTTTAGGAAGTAAACAAGACATACAACTGATTGTCAGACATCTATAAGAACAAACCTGTCACTCTAGCAACTCCTCAAAATGTTATGAGAGTAATTAGCCAAGTATGTCCCATCTCCACTCCCTTGTTGGCAAGCTGTGACCAGAGTGTCTACAGTAACAGAGTGAGACGTATGTGCATAATAGTAATGTGGATACTGGTAATTTGTGTGGTAACATTCAGGTAGTGCTAACAAACACTGCTCCCACAGGTCTGTCAGATACGAACACTGTGCCTATAAATAAAATATTGATACCATGTGCTGGTACTGTTTACTCTGGTATTGTATGGCATTGTTAGTGTTGCAGTTTCTCAGAATAATAAGGTATTACTCATCACTGTCACCCACACTGTACTACATAATACAAATATCTAGGAAATCCTGTATAATGTAAGAGTGTTGTAATTACAAAGTCAGAATATAAAACCACAGGAGAATTATAGACAGAAATCAGACAAGAGATACACAACAATATTTATATAGCACACTCAACTGTGATGTTATTTTTAGCAGACAGCCATGGTTTGAATCCTGTGAGTGGTGGTAAGCTGTATACAGACTCATACCCCACAAGTGTACAGAAATGTCCAGAATGTCCAGTTATTTGGCACATATCTGCTGGCTGTTACCCTCCTGCCATATCAGTGTGCTATTTTCTGACATGTAGGCAGCATTTCATGTCATATAACTGACTGTCAGACCTGTATATATTAGGAAAATATCAAATAAAACAAACCTGTCTTTGTACAAGTCACTAAAGGTTTAAGAAGGCAATAATCAAAATATGTCCCTGTTCACCTGCATGTGGTGAAGGCATGCCCAGAGTGTGTGCAAAAAGAGATGGAAAGGTATGTGCATAAAATCAACCTGGAATCTGGGAGTATGTGTACAAACAGTTAGGTAGTGTTAACAAACAATACCTCTACAGGAATACCAGGTAAGAGGTGTATACTGCAGGTAAAACTCAGTTCATGTATATAGTTGTCGACAGCCATATCACTGTCCAAATTAAGGCAATAGGGTAGTGTACTAATACCTGTAAGTTACAGATCACAGCACTGACTAGGAAAGTAATGCAAACTACACAAATATACTAGTTGTTAACTGACATCTTTCTCTTCCACCCACCATATCTGCAACAATAAACTAAATACACAACTCAGTCAGTATGTGCTGAATAAACTCTATTGTAGGGACATATGTCTTATTGTTTGATAATTATTTAAATTGGTTTCTATGCATGTTGCATGTTGAAATACTCTCTCATACCTGCATGATGTTGTAATGACCACTGTGGTTCCATATATGCATGTGTTCTGTTTGCTATGCAACTGTTCCATATCTGGTGTTTGGGTTTATGGGAATATATATGCATAC
>NC_056731.1:157822627-157886259 GCF_019279795.1 Protopterus annectens
ACTGTTGATGTACTGTAATGCTGCACCCACCCTGTAGCAATACCACAGCTGTGACCACTGACATCACATATCTCACACTGTTATGTAGGTCCCTCTGGTATACCACCAAAGCAGCAGCCAGTAGCTGGTGAGCATGGTTTATGTTCATGCTTGCCAATACACCGGGCATGCAATGGCTATGGTATATTCCATACACACATCTAACACACCTACCCATAATGCATGCTGTACATGTTCACATATTGTTGCTGTTAAATGCACTGCATCACAGTGGTGACCATGATGGGGTATCTGAAGGGTATGTCAGACACCTGCAACATAGCTAACATCCTGTCCTTGCAAAATGTGTCCACAGGGATAAACATAATAGTGGGACACATGGCCTACAGTAGGGACATGTGTGAAACATCACCCTTATACAGTGCTACAACCATGTATATACCAGTATTACAATGGCAGTTGTTACAGATCTACACTATGGCATAACAAAATACTGTGGTCCACAACCCTTAACATCTGCAATGTGGTCCCAACATGAGCACTGAATGTGTAATATGGAATCGTAGGTTAGGGCAGCAAATATGGGAAATACATAGCTTCACAAACACTGGAAGCATGTGTGCGCATACACTCCAGAGAAAATATAGTGGAGGCAACTATTGAGGTACTGCCTGCATGTATTTGTCATGAAAATGCACCGTTCAGCAAGTACACTTCCCCAATGTCACACCACATAGTGGTCAGCTGTCCAAGACGTTTGGCCATCAAATGTGCACACTTACCTGTAACAGAGGCAGGTGTGGCTTGCATACATGTTTCATGACATGGTGTGGTCCCCATACCCAACAGGTAGCACCCATGAACTGCACATGTAGCAATACCTCAACATTACATATGCCAGGGCAAACAGTGCAGACAGTCAAGTATGTGGCAAGGATGTATGAGACAGGAATTATGTAGGACATAAACAGATGATCAACCAAAACAAATGCTATTAAATGTAGCAAACTGGTCATGCAGGCTGCCCACTAACATGCCACAGCACTGAGGGGGTAGCAGGAATGTCCAACAAGTACTGGCTGTGTGGTACCATGTCAGCAATTGCCTGGAATTTGCAAGCATGTGGCCTATGATTAGGGTAAACAGATGTCACAGTTGTACCACAGGAAACATCAGCCAGGCCTCTCTACATCTAGTTTATGCATAACAGAAGACGTCCCCAACAGTCATGCATTGTAATGTGTAGTGGTGTACCATGACCACACTGGAAACCTACAGACAGTATAATGTCAGATACAGGTGCTGCACAACCAATGCCTCAACCCACCTCAGGCCCACCATCCCCATCTGTACTGTGCCGGTGCCAGTGTACATCTGTATGTTTGCCAATCATTAGCTGGGAATAGGCTGTTACACGTGGTGTTCTGTGTATGGGACACTGCAAACTGACACACATGTGTATGCCATAGTTGTCAAGCATCTGCAAAAAGGCTGAGGGAGGGGAGGGTGTGTCATCATGACACACCAGTGCACTGCAGCAGGGATCCTAAGGATGCTAAGAATGGCTGTATCTGCACACAGTCAGGTTCATGAACTGTGGCAGATGTAACTCTAACTTCACAGCAATAGTGACGGCAGTGTGTGAACTCCAATCGATGTGCACGAGTAGACCTTACAATCATGCAGAGTTGGGGGACATGTGTAGGGCAGACTGACCATATACTGGCAAATGTAGATGGCCCATGCTAGTATACCTCTGCCAGGAATTACGACTGCTGTAGTACACATAACAATAGGTGCAACAAACCATCATGCTAAGGGTATGCACATATGCATCGCTGTCAGCATCTGCACACCTAACACATTTCTTAGACACTGCATGTGAATGTACAGGACATATGTCACATATCAGGCTCATGTAATGTTAATATATGCGGTGATGTGGTCCCATGTCATATCAAGGAAGAGTGCATCATATCAATAAGGGTCTGTACACTCCCCACAACCATGGTAAGGTTTGACAGTTGTCAGTGTAATAGTATCGTATTGGTCATACATGCACCACTGATGTTGAGATCTGTAAACCAGACATCAGGCATTCACAAATGACAGCTGTCCACATATCATCCCAGGTATGTGTCACTCAAACACATAGGGACTGTGAGCATTAGAGCAGACATAACTGACACAGTAATACACATTCAGCAATCATTTGTACACCTGTGTGGTTTGGTGCACAGTGCATGGCAGGGTGCAGAACAGGTGCACAGCAATACTGTGCACATGGGTGCAGTAATTTTCAGGGTAAGGGACATCAGCTACTAACACTACACAGCCCATGCATCACACACATGTATACTATTGCTAGCAAGGATTGACTATAGCCGCACTGCATGCTGCTGAGTACCATATGTTATGCATGTTGACAGATGGGTAATGGGAAGACTGTGTGTACTATCTTTGTGCAACCTCATCTGTAGGTGTGTGTGTGTGTGTGTGTGGGGGGGGGTATTTTGTCTGTAAGTGCAATCTGGTGATGTGGAGGGGGTTTGATGCATGTAGGATATGTGCGTGTGTGTGTGTTTGTGTGGGTGTCCATCTATGCACATGTGTAATTGTGGGGTTGTTCATACGGCAGTACTTCCCTTCGGGATTGTGCGGTACATGGGCATAGAGTGACACACGAGACATCAGGAATACTTGTCTGATATGTAATCACAGGACAGCTGATAGTATAATAAGGTCTGTAGCATGGAACATGCACTGGGAGGGAAAGTAGACACCAGGTATACCTTTAATATTGCAATCATCAGAAAGGTGAATGACTACCCACGTATGCAGAACTACAGATGCACTGGGGAATTACTAGACAACACCAGGGAATGTATCCAGATATTACTGTTGTCCACATGATAAGTTGATTGAGCAGCTAATCTGGCATGTACTGAGCAATAGTTACATATTACACTCCAGTGCGTGACATTATGGAGTGAACGTAGTAGCCACTAACATATGGGGGGCCATGCTCACGATGTCCAGACATGCCCAGGGTGAACACTGGATGACAGCAGTGAGGCCATATAAAACCCACTACACTCAAGTCAAGGAGGCAATGGAGTAATAGGTTTTGTGTTGTGGTTACTTGTCTAGGCATTTAGAGAAATTATACGTTAATGAGTGGCATTAATGAGTGTATGCAAGTGTGATGCAGGATGGGGAACTTATGTGAATAAATGTGGGACTGTCTGTAAACTCAGGGACAGGTAAGTATTATGGTGGAATTTCAGTGTGTGTGTGTGTGTGTGTGTGTGTGTGTGTGTGTGTGTGTGTGTGTGTGTGTGTGTACTGTTATGCAATGCCATACAGGTCTTAGAGTGCATTTCATGTTTTCCCCCACAGGTGGCAAGGTGGGTCAGGGTCCCTCCTGCAAGCAATCTGATGTTGGACACCAAAGATGATGATAGGACTGTTGAGGCACAGGCGGGGTTGTCTGAGGCTAAAACTGTGCCATCATTTTACATCCCCCTGTTAGCCACCCCAACCCCGCACACAATTACAATGTTTATACATACCCCATCACCAGTGGCTGTAGCAGAGGGACAGTTAGCATTTGGTGGCAGTGCACAGTAGAGTGTGGTATCTATGCCTACTGTGTCTGGTCACAGCAGGCATAGCCAGATGTCTGGCAGGGCACCACATAGGCAGATGTACCAGGGTGCTCATGGTAGGGCCACTGGTCATCATGCCCCTAACAGAAGTGCCACTACTGGTACCACCAGGCACAGGTTTCAGACTGTCATGGGGGTGCAGGCACATATGGAACTGTACACCAGATAGGGCCTGAGGCTGCAGAGGGCTGCTCTCTCACCTGTAAGTGACAACTTCCATGAACTTGCAGGTGCCCTCCGTGATTATACCGAGGTCATGGATAGACGGTTGGGTGAGATGGTGGGCCTTATCGACCATGGTTTGTCCGTGGTCAAACATGTGGTGGGAGTGAGGCAATGGCCGCGTGGATGTATGCCAGCAACACCAACAGCTGGTGGTAGATGTGGATGTTCTAGGACACCAAGGTGCTCCTGTAGTGGCAGTACCAGCCCCAGGGAGCACTGTCCACACCACACCACACCACAGCAGACCACATGTATGTGGTCCTGGCCAGTCCCAGGAGGGACCTGGTTCCAGTAGACATCTATCATCATCAGGGGAGAGTAGCACACCGAGGCTTGTACCTGGATGTACCCATGGAAGCCCTGACAGGGACAGTCCACATGTCCATGGCCGGAGGCAGTGAACTGCACACCCTGCCAGGTATGGTCTGCGGCTGTTCAAGAAACACCTGTATAGGGCAGCCACATGGCAGAACTGTGTGCATGCATGCCCACACACTATACAAACACACCTAGGGAAACCCCATACCTACACACACCACATCACCATACCCATTTCAGCTAATTACACCCCTCACCCACACACATGGTGTAAAATGTATAGTCCACCCTCTGTATCTGGCAAACCAACAACACAGCCTGTGCATATGATGTTAGCTGTGCCACATCCCTGTCATCCATAACATCGATGCAGGGACAGGCTAATATGGTTCTGATGCACATAGTGACTGTACTACAGTGTACCAATGTACTGCTGTGTAACATGTTGTCAGCAGTAATGTTTATTGCATATGTCAGGTAGTGTAGCTGTTCAGCCATGGTGCATTATAGCTGTTAGTAACAGAAAGTGATTGTGGTCTCCATAATGTTATCCATTTGTGTTGTAGGTGTAAATGTATCAGCAGGAGGATGGTCTGCAGTTATATTCCACAAGGGGTATGGCACTGTGGTGACACCATGGCTGTGACATATCCTGGTACAGTTGAACACGTCACAGGTATGTTTAACAGTTACTGCCTGTGCCACATAGTGAGGTGACCCACTGGGACATGTATAATCAGCAACCTGATGTAGCTCCATCCACATACATGCACACCCTTACTTGGCAACACTGGGACTAGACCTCTACCTAGGTATGTAGTGCTACTGATGTGTGTGGCTTTCATTGCATACACCACATAGCGTTTAGGGTGAGTTGTGTTCCAGGTTACATGTTACATGCAGAACATCCCCAGACATGTACAGTATGGTAATGTGGGATGTAATGGTCATATATGGACAATACATAGTGTGACATACTATCATATACACATTAACAGACACATAACAGGCAGACACACGTCTGCGATACCTGGGCCTATCAGTGCTAACTAACTTGTCAGTGTGTCCAGTGTGTTACAGGTAGGCTGCACACACCACATGCATAACTAGGCTGGATTGTGGCATCAGTTACCGGTGTGGTTGATGGTGACAGTGGTCACCATACTGTGGTACATGGGACATGTACCAGGGTACCATGGTGTAATGACAGTGTACACAATACCCACACCCCACAGTGGATATTGTATACACTGGAACCCATGATGACACTATGTCATACCCACCATCACACATTGACCAGGACTGCGATACAACCCATTGTCCATCTCAACAGTGGTAATACAGGGATATGCATCTAATGTACATGCCACAGGCATAGTAGGGTGATGCATTGTCATGCCTCACCTATGGGCAGCAAAATCACTATCTGTAATGCTGTGTGGCATTGCTTATTGTAATAGGAGTATGTGGCCTTGGAATGCTGTACCCTACAGAGATACAGACATGCACACATACACACACTTGTCAGAACTCAATGGGTATCAATGCCTATCAACCCATTTGTACAACACTGTTGTGCTGGTATTGCAAGGCTCATGTAGCCATTAGGGAGAGGAGCATAATAGGGTGCATGTAATTTCTGGTACAGCAGTAGTCACATCTTACTATGGCAATGGGTGTTGCGGTGGGTGTGAAGGCCTTCACGGTATTCCCAACTACATGTGTACTAACACACAGATACTGATATCCTCAGTAATGCACACATACACATTTGTCAGTACTAGGGTGCATTGTTGCAGGTGGTCATAGGTGTGTACCTGGCTATTGTCCATGGAGAGTTGGGAAGTGTAGGGGATGTGTGTACAGTGGTATCATGCCACCTGCCATTTGCCAGCAGGCAATCTATTGACAGACACCACTGTGGTGTCCCTCAGGGTGAATGTGGCATGCATCAACCAATCCTCTGGGTGCCTCCTGCAAATGGCCACTGAGGTGATCCAGTTGACATGTATGCAACATTTATTACAACACATGGTTAATGTCTGTGATGGAGACATGTACCCAAGCATGTTCTGTTGATTGTGGTAGTGTAGTGGAGGTATCCATGGCATATGGTGTGTACAGGGTGTTGTGTCATATCTGTGCCAGTTATAAAACAGCTGGGCAGACATAGTGTCAATCAAGCATAGGTTGCCTGTACATATCTAAGCTGTATTCCTGCCATCTGCACATCTGACAGGGACTGACAGACATCATCATGGGAACTAGCTATGAAGTAGGATGAATGTGTCAACAGATAGACATCTGACACCAATATGTATGTCATTAATACATGTTGGAAGCCCTTCACTGACATGTGCTGTATAGACAGTAGTCTACAGTTACTTTCCACATATCAGATCAGTATCCAGTAGTGGATATATACTGTGACACAGCTCACACACCAGGAATATGACAATAAGGCCTCAGAGTCCAGCTATGCCTGCAGGGGTGCTTGTTGCCAGTACTATATTTAGCAATCTACACTTGCCTGGGAAAGCACTGTTTACAGTAGTAATGGCATGATATACTACATGCCAGTGTGACGGCACGTAACCTAGGTTACTACCCTTGTATGTAACACATTCACACTGATAAGAGTGATATACAGATCTTATATACTTGAGTGTCCCAGACATGACACTCACACCCCTTGCTACTGTAATGACGGCACATAGATGCATGTTTTGTAAATGGCATTACATGCACTTATTACAGATGTCATTACCCTGCTATGTTATCAGACTGGGATGTGAGCACTGGTTACCAGGACTGAGCCATGCTTCACAGGTGTCAGCATTGTTGCAATATAACAGCTGAGCACATCTGCGCACTGGTAAGTGAAGCCTACATGGTGTAAATGCCCATACGTTTAACCATATGTTGGCACAGCTTAGCTTCACGCAAACCCATGCAAACACGCTTAAAGCTGCTCAAACTCCCTTAACCACTCTGTATCCAGCAGCCCTTGTTCTGCCCGGCAATAAAATAAACAGTCCTTGCAGGTCTTAAACCCAGGGCACTGTACACTATCACACAGTTAACCACTATGCCATGACAGCTGTGAAAACAGTTGTTTTCCCAATATATCTGTCAGTAGACATATTGAATAGTATTGAACAATTGCTGTGACTTCCACAATTGTGTAGTGCTTGTTAGTGATATTACTGTTGCATCACATATGTTGTTATATCTAAATATACACATATCAGATACATACAGTGTGATACATCTGGGAAGGTATACACAACCGTAATGTTTACATGTGACAAGGATAGGGATATATATACATATACATATGTAGATATATGTCTACATGTACGTACACATATATATTCATATATATGTATTTCTACACATCTGTATAGTGTATCATATATACGGCCATTTATAGATCTTTCTGTATATATATATATATATATATATATAGCTATATATATATATATATATATATATATATATATATATATATATATATATATATATATATATATTTATATATATTAATTAATATTAATAATAATAATATATGTATATATTTAATAAGTGAAATAAATAAATATATATATATATATATATATATATATATATATATATATATATATATATACATATATACATAATACATATATGCATAATACATATATGTTTACCATGTGTCCAGAACATGGAGTGGAGTCCTACCTCAGCACCAATAGTCCCAACTTTTTAGTGCAAAGGAATGTCATGTATGTATTGCAGGTATATATGTAGACTGTTGCTACTGTAACAGGGGCTGTCTTAACAGACATGTTGTGTGCGGGAGGTCACATCTGCTGTTGACATGTACGCCATCAGTTACTGACAGACATCCTAAGGACATCATAGTACAGTACCACTGATAGCACAGTAATGTTTCTGTGGACTACAGCAGAAATATGACCAATATATGTGGACAGTCTGGCACTCTGTGGTCACTCCAGAGATGTACACAGATCCCCTTCATGCTACACATGTGGACCAAGCCTGACAATGTGGATGTTAACAGCTATGTACATGGGTATATCATGTAAATACTGGACTACATATGCCCACACAGTTTATGCATTCATACATGCCGGTCTGTCCTGACACATAATACCTGGTAGTGCAGAGGTCACAGGGCCACATACTACCCAGTAGTTAGTGACATACATTTGTACAGAATCCCACTGCCTTGTCAGAAATACTCAACAGTTATGGTGGCCTGGCAGCAGTATGCCTTGCAAATATCTGGACATAACAGCACACTGGGTAATTACACTAGGCTGCTAGGCATGTAACAAAGCAATGTGCAAACTACAGGCAGACTGCCACAACACTAGACTACATTTTGTATGGAAGAATAGACATGTACCTGCAAATATAGCAGGCTCTACATGCATGTCACAGCACAGAGTAATAGGCACATGTGAGAAAGTGCATACCCACAACCAATGTGAACACAGCCACAGCCACATATTGTATGCAAGCTTAATATGACACTATATGGACTGTCTGATAAACACCATCCTCATATGTGACACTCACACTAACCTTACATAAACTGGGTCATGACACAGTGTGGTCTGATGCCTGTCTGTGGTATGGGATGTGTGTGTTTGGCCCTACAGACATGTGAGCTGATAGGGTATCATATACTGGAGCAGAATGTAACATCAAATAGAACAGGACCAAGAACAATGGCATTTACCACAGTCTGTGCACAGGCCAAGGTACGTATGCGCAAAACACATACTGTCAACAATCACCATAAGTACACAGACTCCAGTACTGTACACACAACCACAGAATGCCCAGGTTATGTCCTCAGAAATAACCCCTACTATACATAACATGTCTAGCAGTCTGATATCTGACTGGCTTGTTATCAGGTATGATGTCAATAAATAATAGTGTACAGAATATATGCACCACTTACTGCATAATATATGTACAAAGGTTGACAGACTTGTGGCTGGAGCCACAAACACTGGGTCAGTATTGACATGTTACTGTGATACCCTCATACATTTACTGTTGTAACAGGGTTCGTTGTGACATATGTCCTATGATGGATATGAAGTCAGTAACTCTCATGGCTGTCACTATGTACTTACTGCGATCCTCATACTATGCTTCTGCAGTTCTAAGATAGGTGATTTGTGAGTAATACAAGAAACATAAGACTCCAAACACTGCCCAGTCTGCAGATAACCCTACAGGTGGGAGTTTCCTCAAACACATAACACTGTCATGACAGGTATTAAGTCATGTTGACCAGCCATATCTAAACATACCCTGTTAAACCAACATTACTCCAAATGCAGAAGAGCAACACGTACATTCTGTGGTCATATCTGGCACATCCCCCTCCTGTTTGTTGGCCTCTCTCCACAGTGTATGTTGTTAGAGGTAAATCCCAATACCATCTGTGATGCTGTTTGACGAACACCAACATGAGGTCCTGCTCATAGTGAATGAAAAGGCTCAACACCCACATGATGTTCCTAGATATTGGAGTGTGTTTCCATGCAATTGGCTATGGGAATGTTACCACAGCTGTTCCACATGCAATCACCTTGAGGGGAACTGCAATTCATGCAGAGCCCATCAGCTGATCATGAGCATCACTTACAAAACACAAGTTGCTGCCTAAGCATAGCAGGTGTATTTCTCCACATCCACCAGAGAGGGAGTGAGATAGACAGACAGAGACAAAGTAAGTCAAGGAGGGGGTGGGAGAGTAAAGCCTAAGCATTTTTGTGTCACACACTTACCAGTATGGGGTTTCAAACCACTGACTGACTATGCATTGCTATTACATGTCTATGCAGTTATTGCTTACATGTTGGGGAGCTGTCCAAAGGTATATCTGATGGTGAGTGATATAGGAGCGATAAGGTAGGTGTAGTACACATGCCTATCCACATCAACAGGTGTCAACTTTGACACAGCCACACTCTCAAAGGAACTCACATACATTAACACGGTTGGCAGGGTCAGGAATAGGCTTCCTAACTAGCTAGTTTGCCACAATACAGTAATATGCAGGTATCACATGCATCACAGGAGTTATCCTTATGATATATGGGCAAAGGGTATGTGAAGGTGTCTGACATCAGCCAGCATGTTTCAGTAGGCCAGTGGGGGTTGTAGTGAGTGTAAATGGGGTTGAAATCATTATACTCGACACACACAGACACAGGGTGCCAGTACTGACATGCATGGGTGCATTGCTTCACAAATGTGTAGTGGTTGACTGTGCCAGAAGGCTGTACAAGGCTAGGTGAAGGGTATACCTTGGCATTAGGCCACATGACAATGGTCTGCAGTGCGGATCAGGAGTGTAGTGTCTGGATTGGCCCATACAGGTGGGTATTGTATTCACCATCCAGTCATCTGGGTTACTATTGTGTGTTGCCAGTGATGTGCAATGCTTGCCATGTATGTGTTCTATAGCTCATGACGTGGACGGTGTCTGGGATGTACACACGGCCCACATGCATGTTCTGTGACATGTGAAACTTTACCTGGGGTGTCTGGGCCATGTTGTGTACACAGATTGTTATCATCAAATGTGCCAGTCCTGGCCTCATGTGGTGGGAACTGGCAATGGACACCAGGTTGACCCTGGACCTACATTGACAGCATGATACTGGTATTCCCTGGTGTCAGTGGCATCTGTCCATACAGGGCATGTGTTTAAGGCATGGTATGTCCTTTGTGGGTCACATTTGATGACATTACAATTGTTGCAGGTGTCCAGTGGGGAACATACTGAAGGTGCACTGTCTGCAATTATGTGCCTATTGTAGTGATGGGACAGGGTGCCATGCCCTCTGTAGTCTGCTGCAATCACACCATGGTTACTATCTGTGGGCAATATGCAGGATACTACCAACAAAGCGGTTGTTGCCTAGGCGAGTGTGTTTGTGTATGAGACATGAGTTGAGAGTGTTCTCTGGGTAATACAAGAGTTGCCTAATTTGTTCGCCAGGCCTATGTAGGGGTATGGATTGGCAACCTCAGCCTCTCTGCTGTTTGACATCTGTTATCCTTGTAAGGTGGACATTGTGACATATAATAGGCCCACCATATAAGACATTTGCAAATCCCACTCCACAATGAGTCCAGTTGTTACACAATCACAGCCACTTCCACACAGGATACAAATGACAAATATAGACACACACACACACTCTCACACACACATTGAGTCTTACAGTTGTCGTGTCTGTGATTGGAACTCCTACCTAACTAGTACATCACACTACAACATTAGGCAGTTATAAGTCGGAGATTACTTGGGATGCTCCTTCCTTAAAGGTGTATTTCAAAGTGAATGACATCAGCGGTTTTGCCAAAGAAGGGCAATGGAGGTTGTAGTAACTGTGAATGGCCTCAAAAGCATTGTTCCCTACACAGACAAACACACACACATACATCCACACTTGCCATGTTTGGGAATAAAACCCGTAACAAACTAGTATATCACACTACAGCATTACACTGTTATAGGACACACCACATAGATTACTGGGCTATTCTTTCCCCAAAGGTGTATTTCAAAGTGAATGACATCAGCAGGCTTGCCAAAGTAGGTCACATTGACTGTGAATGGCCTCAAAGGCATTGCTCCCTACACAGACAAACAAACAAACATCCACACTTGCCATGTCTGGGAATAGAACCCCTACCAAACTAGTATATCACACTATAGCTGTATGCTGTTAGATAATGCACCACTGGGATTACTGGGCTAGGCCTTCCCTAAAGGTGTACTTCAAAGTGAATGACATCAGCAATGTTGCCAAGGTTGGACAATGGAAGGTGTAGTTTATGGGTTCATAGGGTCATATGTTGATACTAGACTATCTGCCCTAGGCCCTATACATGCCTAGACATGACATTTCTCTGGCTATGACTTCCCATAATATATACTTCCTTGCACCCCTGTCTAGCAGGGAAGCTGACATGATTCCTTGGGTGAATGTCCTATCTCCCATCCAACCATCCAGGTTTCATTTGAAGAGGGTCAAAGGTGCACTCTGCTTGACATGTGTGGGCAGTCTATTCCAGGATCTGGGGAGTCTCTGCTTCAGGAACGCATCCCTCATGAATGTATTGTTCATCGTGATGACAGGATTTGGATCCCTGGAGCACGAGGCTGTGAGGGTTTGGAATTCTCTAAGTGTAGCATGCCCAACAGCTGTGGGTTTGATGTGGCATGTTATGCTAAGCAAAGATCACCTCTGAAAACACAATACATGCCAGAGTATTGCTGGCTGATTTTCAGATGGTCAGCATAGGACATCTGGTTTAGGCCTGTGGTCATTTCATGAGGTATGTCTGCAGCCTCTCTACTTGTTGCAGATGTCTTGTGAGGTACATACATGACAGGCTGCCACAGTCTGTACTGGGTTTACTGAGAGATGCCTACAGTGGGACAATGGGCTCCTTTTCCTGGATTTAAAGCCCTTAGTGGGAGGTGTGCCACATAGGTGAGTTTCCTGACTGTTGTGAAGATGTGGTTATCCAAGGTGAGACCACTGTCCACCTGTGTCCCTATGTCTATCACACTTTAGGTGTTTAGTGTACTGCCACCTATGTGGTACTTTATAGGTACATGTCCCTTCCCAATGGGGATAGCTATATATTTCTTGGCATTGGTCTTGAGGCCATGGCTCAGGCACCAAGCATGTCTTTCTGTAAGGGTCTTCTGTAGAATATCCACATCATGTGGGGATTCAATATTGGCTCCCAGTGTGCAGTCATCTGCGACCTATGTTTGTCAGTGTCCCTTACTGTTGGACTATACTTCAGAGCAGTAGATGCCAAATGGGGGTGGTGCCAGGACTGAACCCTAAGGTACTCCAACTGTCACTTGTCTGGGACTCGGGTTGGTGTCACCTACATCTATAGTGTGGGTTGTGTCAGTACAGCAGTTGGCAGCCCATCAGGTGACATTGGGATTAATGTCCAGCATGATACATTTATCTATGATTCCAGACTGGGGGATGGTTTTGAAGGGGTTAGTGAGGTCCAGATAGGCTGTGTGAACCACCTTACCCTTGTCCATAACTCTGGAGATGGATTCACAGTTGCCATTCAGGTTGAGGTGACATGATTGACCCTTCACAAACCAAACCTGGTTAGGGTCCAGTGTTTGCAGGTTGCCAATGCCTTTGTTTTAATTTCCATGATAATACATTCCATGGCCTTGCACAGCAGGCATGACATACTGCTGGGGTTGTAGTTCCCAGAATCCAAGCTGGATCCCCCCTTGTGGACTGGGATAACTGTAGCTGTGTGCCACACAGTCAGCATGAAGCCTGAGGTGTAGTTATGATTAGACATGGCACATAAGTGAGGTGCAAGTGCAGTCTGTAGCTCATGTAGCACACAGCCCAGGATGTTGACTGGTCCCATGGCTGCTGTTGTCATAGCTCTGTAGAGTGTGGTTTTTACCTATGTGGCCATTATTACTGGCATATGGCGATCTATTCATGTTGAGATGGGCCCTGTGGGAGTTGGGAAGGGGGTGCAATTGGCACTGAATCAATCTGTCAGGATATTGGCAATATCCCTGGGTGGAGTAGATTTAGTACCATCCTGTTGTAGCTCACAGCAGTTCTGAGCATTGACATTTATATTCCTTACATAGCTATGGAACAGCTTGCAGTTGTCTTTGGCATCTGTGGCTATATTATGTTCATAACTATAGAAGCCACGGTGGTGCAGCAGTAACATTGTCACCTCACAAGGAGAGATTCTCCCATTCGATTCTCAGCTGGAGTGCCTTCTGTGTGGAGTCTGCTTGTCCTCCCTGTGGTCGAGTGGAATTTGAAAGTGAATGGGTGTGCCTTCTTTGAAAGTTGGGTGTTGAGCTGGCACCTCAGCACTGTAAAAATCGACTGCCAATCATTAGTGAACCGGAGTTCTGCTGTGGTGACCCCTAACCAGGAAAAGTCAAAAGAAAACAAACAAACTAGTCTTGGTGGATGTCTCTGCCTTCTACTGTAGCTGGCAAGGGAGTATTTTGCAACCTGGAAAGTCCCCCATTTCTGCAAGAGTTTCCTCATTTTGTTGTACAGTATGTTTATGGCAGGGGGCCACCACATTGGTATCCTTTTCCTGGATGGGGAGCATCTTGGTTCACTATTGGATGGCACAATTCATGCACGAGTGGATGTGCTCGTACAGTGCCTTCATGTATGATTCAGCAGTTGTCCTTTCAGTTCCCTTCTACATGGGTGCCATGATGTTAGTCACAACTGGCATGTGTAGCATGACATTGGCTTTGGAGATGTGTGTTACAGAGGTGTCCTTACTGGGTTGTGGGGGAGGGATGATGTTAAGGGTGATTAGCTCATAGGCATACCTGACCATCAATGGGGTGACCATAGGTGTGGAGCATTGATGTCCCATGTTGGTAATAACTAGGTATAGAATATTTGAGCCCCTCGTGGGACTATGGGTTATATGATCAAGGACATTAGGAATTATGACTTCCAAGAATCGTTGGACACACATGTTGGTAGACTTGTAGTTTTCCCAGTTAATGGCAGGGTAGTGTAACTTACCCAGTATTAGGGTGTATGCTTGTAGCATGATATTTCACAGTATGTTTCAAAGGCTGTAGTGGGTATCATGGGGCATGGTGGGGGATCTGTAGCAAGATATACAATGTGGAGTGCAGTCTACCCTACTGTTAGTTGCACCGGGGGTATTGCAGACACATTCTGTTGGGCAAGTAGCCTGGTGGTGTGAATATCCTTGGTGAATATGGACACTCTTCCACCTTTATTGCTTTGATCCTGGTTTGGTGGCCAACTGGTGTGGTGAGAGCTGTACCTGGTATTACAGGGGTGCTCTCTGGAGGCTTTGATCAGGTCTCTGTTACTGCACAGTTATCAATTTTCTCCATTTGTAGGGGTGCATAGTGATTGTGAATGGCCAAAGAAACATTGTTCCTACACACACACACACACACACACACACACACACACACACACACACACACACACACACACACACACACAGAGTTTCACACTTGCCATGTCTGGGAATAGAAGTCCTACCTGACTAGTTTAGCACAATGCAGCATTATGCAGTCATAGGATGTACCATGGAGATTACTGGGCTATTTTGGGTGTATTTTAAAGTGAATGAAATCAGCAGGCTTGCCAAAGAAGGGCACTGGAGGTTGTAGTGACTGTGAATGGCCTCAAAAGCATTGCTCTCTTCACAGACAAACTAACACACATACAACCACACTTGCCATGCCTGTGAATAGAACTCCTACCTAACTAGTTTATTACACAGTTATAGGATGTGCCAAATAGATTATTGGGTTACTCTTTCCCCAAAGATGTATTTCAAAGTGAATGGCATCAGCAGGCTTGCCAAAGATGGGCAATGGAGTTTGTAGTGACTGTGACTGGCCTCAAAAGCATTGTTTCCTACACAGACAGACTAATGCGCACACAAACATCCACACTTGCCATGTTGGGGAAGAGAACTCCTACCTAACTAGGATATCACACTACAGCATTACACAGTTATAGGATGCATCATGGAGATTACTGAACTACACCTTCCCCAAAGGTGTATTTCAAAGAGAATGACATGAGCAGGCTTGGCAAAGAAGGGCACTGCCAGTTGTAGTGACTGTGAATAGCCTCAAAGGCATTGCTCCCTACACAGACAATCTAACACACAACTTGCCATGTCTGGGAATAGAACTCCTACCTAACTAATTTGTCACATGACAGCATTTTGCAGTTATAGGACATGCCACAGAGATTACTGTGGTACGCTTTTCCCAAAGGTGTATTTTAAAGTGAATGACATCAGCAGGCTTGCTAAAGCAGGGCACTAGAGGTTGTAGTGACTGTGAATGGCCTCAAAAGCATTGCTCCCTGCACAAACCAACACACACAAAAACATCCACACTTGCCATGTCTGGGAATAGAACTCCTACCTAATTAGTTTATCACACTACAGCATTACAGAGTTAAAAGATGCCCCACAGAGATTACTGGGCTATACTTTCCCCACAGGTGTATTTCAAAGTGAATGACATCAGCAGGCATGCCAGACTAGGGCATTTGAAATTGTAGTGAGTATGACTAGCCTAAAAAGCATTGATCCCTACACAGACACACACACACACACACAGTTGCCACTTGACATGTCTGGGAAAAGAACTCCTACTTAACTGATTTATCACACTACAGCATTACACAGTTATAGAAAGTGCCACAGAGATTACTGGGTTACTCATTCCCCAAAGGTGTATTTCAAAGTGAATGACATCAGCAGGCATGCCAAACTAGGGCATTTGAAATTGTAGTGAATATGACTAGCCTAATTGATCCCTATACAGGCAGACACACACACAGTTGCCACATTTGGGATTAGAACTCCAACCTAACTAGCACATCACACTATAGCATTACACAGTTATAGGACCTGCCACTGAGATTAATGGGCTACTATGTCCCCAAAGGTGTACTTCAAGGTGAAGACATCAGCAGGCTTGCCATAGCAGGGCAATGGGGAGGGCAGTGTGTGTGCATGGGGCCATAACTCATTCATCTAGAAGTAGACACACCACACTCAGGCACATACAGGTTTATATTTCATAGGTACATGTATACAACTGCTAGATGATTACTGACTTGTACAGTCAAGTTGCACAGTTAGCAGTAGCACCACAGACTCTATAATGCTGAGGAATTCCAGAGGCAAATGTCTACAGTGAGTGACATTTACACATCATGTGGTTGTAGCCAATTGGCTGTGTGCTAGGTGGGACAGGCCTCATGATGGAAGGCTCTTTGTCACTGTCACTCTCTTTCACACATCTATGTATGTGTACTTTTGGAAAATTATAGTGTGTTGTCCTTGGATATATATGTGTATTCCTATCCAATGTGTGTGCAAAGCATAACTGGTGCATACTGAGGAGTGTATGTACTAACATCTGCAACTGTCAGATATGTATGGTCCACTACTGTTGCCAGACACAGGCTTCAGTTCTGTGTGTGTGAGCATGCCCAGTATGACCTTTCAGTATTTTGTTGTCTGACATTGCCTTCATTTCCCTAAGTGTGGGAGCATGCCCAGTATGACCTTCTGTACTGAATGTGTGAATCCATTCCAGGTAGATTGTACTCCAGTGCAGACTTTTGTGTTCTACACCTACAGTTAGCAAACTGTTTCTGCAGGATATCTGTAGATCAGTTGACAATATGGGGTCAAAATGGACAAGGATAGTGGGTTACTGTAGGTAATTGTGACTGTGCTGCTTCTGCTACATGGTCCTGGTGTTAGCAGAAATATTCAGGCATGTGTACTGTATACACTGGGATGTTTTATGTCACTGAGTACTGTCAGGTAGACATATTTGCTTGCAGTGATGTCCTAGGGAACACAGGGTGAATACAGTTGTGTCCAGTATTATGGTCAAATGCCTACATATTCTTGCACACTCATGCCATTCTGGCAGGGGAGCTGCTGACACTTGCTGCTGGGTCTGTGTAACTGGTTCAGCACCTTGGTACAGTGGTGGCAGAGGATCCGATACTTGTACATTTGTTGATGTGACAGTATGGTCTTATCTTGCTGTGGCAATACCTCACAGCTGTACAGATTCACACAGGTTACCCAGAGGCAGGGGTCATAATTCAAGACATTACCCCTACACATTGTGGTTTACAGGCAGGTTTGTAGCCACCCACTCTTGTGTTTGCAGCCAGGGATAGTATGTGGACATGGCTGTGTTTTGGACTTCACACACTCCATGCTGCCCATGCTCCCACCCCCTCTATTATTCTAGCCTCTTCCATACATTATGCAAACATTCTCTGATATTTTCCCTATAGTTATCACCTCATCACAGCAGTATACTGGTGTTGATTCACAGTTCATGCAGTAGGACATGGTGGACATGTTACTGTGATTTGTCCACATGGCCATGCATTTGGGTTCTGTGGACTGTGTTATGTTGTTATTTGGGAGTCTATGACATAACATACATTGGCAGTATGGGTGAGACACAGGCCTTTGGCAGAGGACTGTAGGCCATTTGGTAGTGATGCAGGCCAGCTGCAGCAGGCCGTTGCATTCTGTCAGTCCTACAGTCCCAGACTGCAATACAGTATATTCCCCTGAGGTGACAGGGTAGGTGTGCTAGGTGTTCATGCCAATACTTTCTGTCAGTATTGATCCAGTGGTGTGGATGCTGGCAGGTTGCTGCTTACAGCTAGGGACACACCTGCATGGGACACCTGCTCTGCATGCTGCATTCTTTTGCTATTGCCATACACAGGTGGGGGTCATATTGTACTCATTCTCAATAGCAGGGATAAGACTGGAGCGGTACCTGTAGGAGGTGGTTGGGTGAGCTGGGTGCATGTGTGCTATGGACACTACTTGCATCTGACTCACAGATATGCATGGGGCATTCCACTTATGCTGGCTTGTGCAGGGGCATCAGCTGTTTCTCAATACATCCTATGACCTTTGTTTTCTGCCAATGTTTAGCCAGATGACATCGGTATTCCCTACTACAAGCCCAGATAATGTGTTGCAAACCTGTATGCACAATTCCAAGGGTGTGCCCATTTGACAGTTACATGTTCTACACTGTCTGTCTGGGGTACTTCCCCCTGTGTACTGCTTGTATATCTGGCCTGACAGTCATGCTATGTCCATCTTTCAGATGGTGACACATATTACTTCCAAACATTTACAATGGCTTACTGCTAGAATGTGTTATACTGGGAAGCAGTGTGCTTAGGACTGCAGTTGTGAGGACTTGGCCCTGTCATAGGCAGTACTGGGCAATGGCCACCAGGACAGACCTCACCATGCATACATACTGACCACTCTCAAACAATATACATCACACACCAACCTAACACATGCAGGCCTGCATATTGTTCACATGCTAAAATCTGTCCTGCTACCTTGACCAGCTCAGGTAATCTGTGCTCCACTGTTATTATACCTACATATACATGTTACTACCTTTCTACATAGGATTGGGGGAGCACACCTGTGTGTTACTATGTGTCTACATAGGAATGGGGGGGGCACACCTGACTGTTACTACATTTCTACAAAGGACTGGGGGGGCACACCTGTGTGTTACTACATGTCTACATAGGAATGGGGGAACACCTGACTGTTACTACATTTCTATATAGGATTGGGGGGCACACCTGACTGTTACTACATTTCTACATTGGATTGGGGGGCACACCTGACTGTTGCTATATGTCTACATCAGATTGGGGGGCACACCAGACTGTTACTACATTTTTACATAGGCTTGGGAACACACACCTGACTGTTACTACGTGTCTACATTGGATTGGGTGGACAAACCAGACTGTTACTACATTTCTACATAGGATTGGGGGGCACACCTGACACTTGCACACATTTGCTATGACTGTACTGGTATGTCAGGTACTCCATTTCATTCTGTATTCTAACATATCATGCTGACTAGAGACATATCAGTGTATTACAGGTCTTAGGTTTCATTGACCTACATTTCAGTTTCTGACTTCTTATCCTTCAGAACTAACATCCCACTGCCTGACTTGTTGTAATTTGTTTGTGTAGGCCTGGGGGGAGGTTACCCATAGCCATCAATCAGAGGCCTTAACATGGCCTTTGTTTGTGTTTGTCTACACCTGTCCTGGTGGCTGAGACTGTTGTTGGATATGTGAGCCTCCTTGACTGGCATGTGTGCATCATAAAGACACGTGGCCCAGCACATTTCCTCCTGTGGATTTTGTCACCCTGTGTAGTACTGGCTACTATGGTGACACCAGTTTTGTTACAGATCTCATGCTGCCACTATATATGTCTTCTATCTGCTTGAATTCCATTCACTCACCCAATTCCCTTGCATGCTCACATCCATACCATAGATACAAGTAACAACACATACTACTCCATTTGGCAATTGGTAGGAAGAGTGACTTACCTTGTGGCTCTTCCAGTATTGAGGATGGTGTTTAAGGGCTGCCTATGTTGGATGCAGATAGTACACTCCCTATACATGGTTGAGCACAGGTAGTGTCATGTTTGGTATCCCTTTTACTGTATGTGTGAGTCAGAGAGAAGTGTCATTCCCTGGGTCCCTACTGTGTCAGTGTATGTGCTATGCGTTGCCGCTTTGCCAAGGCCAGGGCATACTGGGCACGCCTCATTCTGCCTACTGGGGATGGCTCAGGTTGTTCCTCCTCCGAGTCACTCTGTGCCTGTGCAGGCCTTGGCAATGGTGGGGGGCTGTGTGGCCCTGTCCCATGCTGTTCCTGCTGCAGTTATTTCTGCCAGATCATATTGTGTAGCATGGCACATACAATGACAATTTGAGTACATGTAGCTGGTGAGTAATGCAAGGCTCCAAAGGATGTGTCCAGGCACCAGAACTGTGACTTGAGCAGCCCAAGCACATGCTCTATTACAATTCTGGTCTGTGCTTGTGTCTCATTATGGAGTTCTTGTTCAGGTGTGTGTGTATTTCTGATGGGTGTCATCAGCCACAGCTCTAGTGAGTAACCAGCATCCCACACTAGGTGACCGTAAGGGATGTCCCCATTGGCAAATCTCTGGTACAGCTGTGTCAGATGCCAGATGTGGGAGTTGTGATATCTTCCAGGGCATCCAGCACACACATTCTTTATAATGCCCTGGGCATCACACATGACCTGGCAGTTGATGGAGGGGAAGCCCTTGCAGTTGATGTAAACCCTACCCTGCTCATCGGGTGGTGCTTTGATGCATAGGTGCATGCATTCTATTGCACTCACTACCTCAGGGTATTTTGCTATTTGGTGGAAGAGACGCATATTGCTGGCCAACGCCTCACGGGTGCTGGGAAAATATACATGCTCACTGGCATGTGCTGACATGGCATCGAGGAACTGGTGGAGTACACTGGATGCTGATGCCTGTGGGATCCGCATGATATCTCCAGTTGGCCTTCGGAAGGTACCTGTGGCTAGTATTCTTAGGCCTACACATATCTTGGTATCCACTGGGATGGGTTCCCCTCTGTTAGTTCTGTGTGTCAGGCATGGCCGGCACAGTTCAACAATTTGCTGTAGGAGGTCCCTGTCCACCCTATATTGCTCAACTATCTCCAGCTCATGTAGCCCCTGGAAGGTTACCCTGGTTCTGTACACTGTTCTCTGTCTCCTCACTATGAGTTGGTCGATAGTATTCTCATCCTCACCACCCTCAGCCTCTTCCACATGTTGATGTATGATAGCTGATGCACTCCCTATTATTTTGTTATTTTTGTTTGTTAAAATTTCCCCGCTTGTATACACCGGTGGTGTAAAGTATATGGGAAAAAACAGAGGGAAAGGTGTTTGCATAGTTTATAGTAGTGTTCTGGGCTGGGCTGCTGCCTGTGTAATTGGCTGATTGTGATACATTTCACTTGCCAGCTATGTTAGTTCTCCTTGATTACTTTCCTACTGCTGTTTTCCTTTCCCATTGCCTTCCTATTTAAGCCCAAGAGTGCGCCGTGCAAACACAGTGCTCAAATTTGCACAGAGCTGCTATTTCCTGGTTTACTTTTTTTCCCCTTTAAAACACAGTGTGAGGCATGCACACCCACTTAGGTAATATAAAGAGTGCTAGGCAGTTTCAGGCACACACCCTTGCTTAACTCTGCTAAGCTAAGGACAAACCCAAGACACAGGGCTCCAATACGCTTACAATATGCCTGACTTACTCCCCATGATGTCAGCTAACTCTCAGGCTTGAACCATGCTATTCCTGCACATACACTGTTGGGTGCTGGCTAGCATTGAGGGGAAATCTGGGATTCAGTATCATTCCCCTCATTTGCATAGGATTGCCTGCTAATACATAGTTACAGGTCCCAGACTGAGCCGTCCCCCTTAGCAACCACTATTTACTGGCCATGTTGTCTTCTGCCTGCCATAGAGTATAATGCAAAATAGTGATTTTGGTTAGAATGCTTATTTTAGGTTGTTTTTTATATTTTCGACCTGATCCCATTTGCGCAGTGCTGCCCTATGCTTAAACAGCCGAAATCGGCTAAAAAAAGTTATTTTTTTATTTTTGCAACTGTTTTCCTTGTGAATAGCCATATATTTGGCCATTGGCATGGTTTTCACATAATATACACCCTTTAATTGGGCTGTCATGGCTCCGTTTTGTAGTTTGCAGAAATGTACTCGGTTACTGCCCAAGTACATTTCTGCACACTACACTAGTTCTGCACGGCCAGCTGACAGTTTCCTGGATCACAAATTCACCTCTTTTGCATAGTTTTCACCTGCAAATGGTGTAATTTGCATATAGGAGCTGTGTCCATGCAGGAATAGTGCAGAAGCACTCATGAATGTCTATGCAACTTATTCCAGGATTGCACGGTGGCCATATTGCCTCCAGGAGCTCTTGTGCTGTTCCTGCATGCCATGCAGGGCTTGCTGAATCTAGGGGATTGTATTATAAATATTAGGTATAAATATTATTACTATATATTTATATTAAGTAATAAGTTTTGAAAGACTTCATCAGTAAGGGTGTATATGTTAAATAACTGTGTGCTATAATCTTTTACTGAGGTTTTATATATGATACATCCTACTTTACTATGATTGAATTGCTTGTCATCTATCTTTCATGTAAATATTAATTGCTTATACAATAAGTAGACATTTATATTGTATTAGAATTCTGTCTAATCTACAATAGTACTATATCTGTTCAAAATAATATAAATATTGCTTATTCCTATTACAAATATTCTCCATATGATAATTCAATTTATGGAGCTCAGATGTACTGGATTGTCAAGGTATGAGTGATAATCTGATGGACTTAGGTTTATCCATCAGATTAGGAATGATTTTCATTCCATGGCTAGTGCGGATTTTAGTTTTGTTAACATCTATTAATTTAATTTGTTATTTCACAAAAACATTTTTAGTATGCCTGAACAAAACATTACTTTATTAGTAAACACTGAAAGTATAAAACTTATAATTTCCTTTAAAAGCTCAAAATATACTTTATAGTTATCGGAGGAAAATGTTTAATAGTCACAGTAAAACAAAAAATACATAGTCTAAATAACCTAAGTTGGATTTAACTTTGTTATCTTTAAATACCAATGGCTTAAACAATCCTAGCAAGAGATCAGATCTACTGAAATATTTAAAACTGAACAAAGCACAAATTGTCTTACTTCAAGAAACTCATTTCAAAACAAATGACAATTACAAATGGAATCCTAAGGAATATATGATATTGGCACAATCCACTTATAAGACAAAGTCAAAGGAGGTAGCAATTTTATGGAAAATAAATGTGATTTAACCCAGAAATCATTTCTAAGTACGAAGATAAAAAAGACCTTTTGGCATTAGTAATAGTTAAATATAATAAAATAATATGGACCCTAGCCTATCTATACTGGTTCCCATTCACTGGAGCAGGAGCTGTTAAAAAACACTTGGATTTCATTTCCAATAACTATAACGGCAACTTAATATTAGGAGGAGATATTAACTGTATATTTGATATTTCTGAAACTACAAATAAAAGATCTTTGTGTACATCTGCTGTTATTAAAAGCTTAAAACAAGTGGGTAGAATCATTTCATCTTATATATACTTTCAAATTTAAAGAAGATAAATCTTTGTTGTTTTCCCATCAAGATCACAGATTTGGTACCCAAATTAGAATAGATAAAATATTTGCTGCCCATGACTTACACTCTAAAATCATTAATTTCTAAATCACTCCCTGACCCTTTTCAGACCACAATTCATTGATACTAAAACTTCAAAATGGGTACAAACCATTAATCTTTAACTCCAGAATTCCAGCATATACAACTAAAATTAAAGAGTTCAAACCCTGTTTATTATCTGAATTACAGTTCTTCTTAGATATTAATTACACCACAGAGATAAATAAAATAATGATATGGGACTCATTAAAAGATTACACATATGGTAAAACCCTAACTTGGTATAAAAAAAATCAGAAAACGGGATTCTGAATTATTAGATCTACAATCCAAACTTTTGTCAGGAAAAGCTGAAAACAATCAAAATCATTTGGAGATGAAAAAGAAAGCAGAAGTATTAAACAATAAATACAATGAAATTCTAACACATAAAACTAGTTTAGCTTTAGAAAAACTAAAAGTTAATACCTTGCCCACTTCTCTCAAATATCTACATAATTTATCCACAAGAATCAAAATACAATCAAAAGCTAATAACATTAAAAGTATCTTCCATGAAAAGAAGGGGAAAAATGTCTCGAATATAGGTGACATTCTTGATGCCTATAGAAATCACTATATGGAACATTTCCAAAAAGAAAATATACATATCGCTCAATTAATTCTAGATGAAAAATGTACTAATATAAAAAAAGGAAAATTTAAAACTAGATCTGCAAGCACCCATATCCTACAAAAATATTACAGATACAATAAAAGAGGGTAAACGTAATAAAGATCCAGCTATAGATGGCATAGTTATAGAAATATATAAACTTTTTCTTCAAAGATACTATCCTTCTTCCATAAAACTCTGTTAGAAATTCAGTCACAAGCTTTAATATCACCCTCTTGGAGATATTCCTTAATCACACCAATCCTAAAAGAAAACAAATCCCCAAACTTCTGTACCTCATATAGACCTATATTATTATTAAATAATGACTATAAGATATTTATGACAAAATTAACTAACAGAATGAAAATACCACTATCCAAACCAATAAATAATGATCAAACTGGATTTGTATATCATAGACACACACATGACAATATTAAAAGGATAATTTATCTTATAGATTATGTTAACAATCACTCACTCACTCAGTGCACTCACTCGAGGCACTCCTTAAAATGGAGAACATCGACATCTGTGCAGTGACAGAAACCTGGTTCAAAGCTCCAGAGAGCACCACTGTGTTACCAGGCTATAATTCATACCACACCTTTCGGCCACCTAACCCAGAATGAAGCACTAAAGGTGGAGACGTGTCCATATTTATTAAGGATATCCACACCTCCAGGCAAGTTGCACAGCATAATGCATCCGAGATTATCCAAGTGCAACTAACTCTGGGCAAGACCGCAATCCAAATTGTAGCTTGCTACAAACCCCCCACCATGCCCCAGGATTCCCACTCCTCATTTCCTGATGCACTGGAAAGTATTAGGGTACAACCCAACACCCTAATAATGGGTGATTTCAACTACCCCACAATTAACGGGGAAAACTACTCATGTACCAACTCTTTTGCTCAACGTTTTCTGGAATTCATAAATTCCAGCACCTTGGATCAACTTAGTCACACCCCCACCAGGGGCAGCAATGTCCTAGACCTGGTCATTACCAGCATTGGCAACTGGTGTTCCACACCAGAGGTCAATTCCTCTTTGGTCAGATCCGACCACAAGAGAATTACCATAGACATTCACATCCCACCCCACCCCCACCGTAAAAAACTTCTTCAAAGCCAACTTCACACTTCTTAAGACAGAAGTGAAAAACTTCATGACACCCATGCAGACGGACAATAGAGGTACGACTGCTGAATCTTACACAAATGCACTTTATAAGCACTTACACTAGTGCATGAATCATGCTATCCCTAATAGAACCAAGATGCTAGCCTCCAAAAAAAGGAAGCCAATTTGGTGGCCCTCTGCCATAAACAAACTCTAAAACAGAAGAAAGCAACTGTTGCAAAAAAGAGTAAAATCCCAGGACTGGAGGAACTCCCTGGTCAACCTCAGTTAAGAAGCTGAGATCCCTCATAAAATCCTCCAAAGCTAGTTATGAAAACAAAATTGCCACTGACTCTAAAGACAACCACAATGCATTCTATGGCTATGACAAGAATCTCAATGGCAACACTCAGATCTGCTCTGAGTTACAGCACAATGGCACTAAATATACAGAACCAACTGATATTGCCAACATCCTGGCAGATAGGTTCAGTGTTAACTTTACCCCCCTCTCACCCCCTAGAGGACCCACCTCTATACCGGAAGAATGCAAAGTTCCTGTAATCATGGCTGCACAGGTAAAAAACACACTCTCCAAAGCCAAGAACACAGCATCCATGGGACCTGACAATATCCCAGGCTGCGTTCTACATGAACTACAGAATGAACTGGCACCCTACCTAAGTACCATGTTCAATCGTAGCCTCACCTCAGGCTTTGTGCCCACTGAATGGCACATCATGATGGTTATCCCACTCCACAAAGGAGGAGCCACGATGGACCCCGGGAACTAGCACCCCATTAGCCTGACGAGCCTGGTCTGCAAGGCCATGGAATGTATCATCATGGAACTCATAAACAAACACATTGGTAATCTCCAAACTCTGGGCCCTACCCAGTTCGGGTTTGTAAAAGGCAGATCATGTCTCCTAAACCTGATTGACTTCTTTGAAGCAGTCACCAAAGCCATAGATGAGGGTAAGGTGGTTTACACAGCTTATCTAGATCTCGCCAAGGTTTTCGACACCATCCCCCACTCTGGAATTATACATAAGCTCACTAAACTAGGTATAACTCCCTATGTGACAAGATGGGTTGCCAACTGGCTCATGGACAGAACCCATACTGTGAAAGTAGCAGACTCCAAACCGACTTCAGACCAGTGACAAGTGGAGTACCACAGGGTTCAGTCCTGGGTCCTCTCCTGTTTGGTATCTACTTCCCTGAAGTACAGGCTAACACAGAAGGTCTTTGGCTAACAAAGTTTGCAGATGACTGCAAACTAGGAGCCATAATTGAAACTCCTAACAATGTGGACATACTACAAAAGGGCCTCATTGAAACAGATGCCTGGTGTCAAAGCCATGGCCTGAAGCTCAATGCCAAAAAGTGGGCCTGAAACTCAATGCCAAAAAGTGTATTGTCATCCCCTTTGGTAAAAACTCTGTACCCATGATCTACCACATAAGTAGCAGTCTACTTAATGCCGAAAGTGTGATAAGAGACCTTTGCACACAGGTGGACAGTAGTCTCTCCTTTGATAATCACATCACCACAGTGGTCAGGAAATCCTTCTACATGGTTCACCTCATCACATAAGGTTTCTCATCCAGAAAAAAAGAGGTCATTGTTCCCCTCTACTCATCACTCATTAGACCCATTATAAAGTACAACGCCCCTTTTGGTATGTACCTCACAAGACATCTACAACAACTCGAAAGGCCACAGAAATACCTCACAAAGAGGATTACTGACCTCAAACAGATGCCCTATGCAGACTGTCTAAAAAAACTCCAGCTTTACTCTGTCGCATATCGCCTACTCAGAGGCAATCTTTGCCTAACATACAAAGCTATGTCAAACCCAGAGCAGTTGGACATGCTCCACGTAAAGAAATCCCAATCCCTCCGAGCTACACGCTCTTGGGACCTAAACTTTGTCACCACAATAAACGGAACATGCTGGAGGGATAGATTCCTGTCCCAGAGACTTCCCATACTCTGGAACAGGCTATCTATCTATGTCAAACAGAGCTCTTCATTAGCACTCTTCAAGAAAAATCTTGATGATTAGATGGGAAATAGGAAATTCACCCGAGGGATCACTTCTGTGGCTCTGCTCGACAGGGGCACAGGAAAATAATTTTCTTGGGTGGCGAAAGCCAGGGTAACTTTTTAGCTAGGCTTATATAGGCCCTAGGGCTAATAGCCTAGTACCTACCTATGAACCTATGACCCTATAAAGAAACTAAAGAAACACTCATAACTGGCTTAGATATAGAGAAAGCCTTTGATTCCCTAAATTGGGACTATTTATTCAAAATCCTAAAGCCATTTGAATTTCCTGCATCCTTTGTTCATCTCCTAAAGAATATATATACAAATCATTTAGTGTATGTCAAGTTAGGGCCTTTTACCTCTGAATCTATACATATAACAAAAGGCACTAAACAAGTATGTCCCTGTCACCAACTCTATATGCCCTGGCTATTGAAATATTTTCAGATTCAATTAGTAACAATATAAAAATCAAAGGAATAGATGTTTATGAACAATACAATTCTAAAGTAATGCTATTTGCTGATGATATATTACTAATGTTATCTAACACAAAAGAGACATTAGAAGAATTAGATATATTAATTGACAAATTTCACATGACTTCAGGACTCCATTTCAATAAATCAAAATAAAAATTTTTATTTTTAAATAAAAAAATAACTACAGACTAAGAGGGATCACATCATAAGGAAACAAGAATCTACCTTAAAATATCTAGGAATTGAGTTATGCAAGGATAATAATGAATTAGTCTCAAAAATCTAGAATAATATCATCAATACAATTAAAATCTCTATGGAAAAATGGAACAAAGTAATATTAACATTTGAAGATAGACTACAGTTAATAAAAATGGTTTTACTGCCCAAGATTCTATATATAGCCTTGGCAATACAACTCTTACCAGAAAGGAATATACATAAAGAAATAAATTCATGCCTAATAAAATTTTTATGGTTTCCCAAAGGAAACAGAATAGCTTTAATACATCATATCAGACCATGGAAACATGGAGGATTAAACTTTCCTCATATAGAAACATATATAAAAGCATCAATATCTAAAACAATCTCAGATTGGATAAGCCTAAATTACTCTGCAACTTGGAAATAATTATTAACTGTTATATCAATAAATTAATTTGATTTACAAAAAAAATTTCAAACAACAGATAAAAACAATTTGCCATGACACATATTATGTATTAATATGTAATATAACATAACTGAGAGAGGGAGCTTTGAGCAGTCTATCTGTCCTTGGACGAGTGGTTTCAGCCCAGAAATTAGTAGATTAGTTGCCATTTTGGGCTAATTTCTATCTCTTTCATTTCCCTGCTATAAAACCCTCATTTGTGAGGTTTTTGGGCTAGTATACAGCTCAGCAAGCTGCTGCCTGGTGCCCTGTAAAGTTCTACAGCAGCAGAGAGACAAAAGAGAGACTTTGGAGTGATTATGTATAATTTTTCTGCATTTTCTGGCTGCCTTTAGCTAATTCCGCCTAAAACGCAAATTTTCTAGAGTTTCTGTGATTTAAAAACTTGTTTCAGCTACATATTGTACTTATTTTACTGCCTGCACTTTAACAAAGTCATTTTTGTGTTTAAATTACCTGTTTAACTGTTGTACTCTACACACTCAGGTGTGATAGCCATTTCTGTGCATTTAAAGTGTTTTTTTATTGTATCTGCTTTATTTTCTGAAAAAAAAAAAAACTAAAAAAAATACCTGTTTTCCCACCTTTCTAAGCTAGTATACTCCAGTTTTCAGGTTAGTGCTGAATTCAGGGCTGTGTTACAAATTTCTGTGTTTGCCCATACCTTACTTGGATAGAAAGAAGTTTCTCTGTTCACTGTGAGAGAGGGATCTTTGAGCAGTCTATCTGTCACTGGAGGAGTGGTTTCAGCCCAGAAATTTGTAGTTTATTGGCCATTTTGGGCTAATTTCTATCTCTTATTTCCCTGCTATAAAACCTGCATTTGCGCAGTTTTGCACATTGGGCAGTGCTGGTTAGCTAGGGCATAACTATTCCCGGCTCCACAAAGTCTACTCTTCAATTTTTTCCCTTGGAACTAGACAAACTTTCAACTTAAGCACGTGAACCATTCATTTCTCATCCTGGTACTTGCTCAAAATTCATAGCAAGCACTAATAAACCTTAGCACTAGACCACCCTATACTGTAGAGAAGGACAAGGCTCTCTGTTCGACCTTACCAGCCAATCAGTAAAACAGTTCACTGTACCTATCCAGGCATGTCCAAAGGGCAGTTTCAGGTGTACTCTCCAGTCCAACTGGTGAATCTGGGCATTTTGAGGCAATGTTACAATTGCCTCATGTACACAGACAACCATCTCCTCCTTCCACCAAACACTAATACATGCGAGAGATGCAATTATACAGCCAAACTGGAGGCTAAGCTCTCTCAACCCAAGACTGGACCAGGCAAGAGGAGAAGGGAAATACTTGCATCACACCACCAGTCTCACATAGACCTATGAAACCAGCACCGGCAAAAAACACACATAAATGCACGAAAACATACTCGGAGGCTCTAAATAAAAATCTGCAAAAGCAACAGAGACCTCCAAAGCAGACATCCAAGCAACCCCCACCCCCCCAACACAAACCATGAAACACATACTTCACAAAACCAGTGTGCCATGCAATCACAGCCCTTAAAGCAAAATAACATACCCAGCACACTAGTAATAGGTGACTCTATAGTCAGGCACACTGACGCCCCACTCACTAGGCTGAACAAGGAGAAGGTTACTGTTAGCTGCCTGTTGGGTGCCAGGATCCACCACATAACACAAGCACTCAGGTCACTCCAGAACAAGTACAAATATGACTCTGTCATTGTCCATGTTGGTGTGAATGACCTGAGCTGTACTTCCCCTGGACTACATGAAAAGAGACATGGAGGAGCTCTCAGATCACGTAGCCCAGGCCGGTATGACCCTGACCCTGAGTAGCATCCTGCCCTCACCAAGAGGGATACCACAGTATATTGACAAAATTATCAATTTCAACAATTGCCTAAGCTTCTGGTGTCATTCAAAGGGGATCCAGTGTCTGTCAGCCTGGGATGACATACTCGACAAGTCACACTGCTTTGCTAGAGATGGCTTGCACCTGTCACCCTTAGGCTTTCGAATACTGGCCAAGGCTCTTGCCACCCCCATAGTGCCTTTTCTAGGCAAGGCTCAAAAGACAAACCCACTGCCATAAATAGCACAAGTAACAAAAAACTGAGGGTAATGCTACTCAATGCCAGAAGTCTAAACCTCAAAATGCACGCACTCGAGGCACTCCTCAGTATGGAGAAAATCGATATATGTGCAGTAACAAAAACTGGGTTTAAGGCTCCAGAGAGCACCCCAGCACTACCAGGCTACAACTCATACCATACATTTTGGCCACAAAACCCGGACCGAAATACAAAAGGCGGGGGAGTATCCATATTCATCAAGGATACCCACACCTCCAGGTTAGTGGCACAGCACGATGCTTCAGAGATCATCCATGTGCAACTAACAAAGGGCAAAACTGCTATTCAAATTATAGCTTGCTACAGATCACCCACCATGTCCCAGGACCTCAACTCCACATTCCTGGAAACACTGGGAAACATAAAGGTCCTACCAAACACCCTGATATTGGGTGATTTCAATTACCCAAACATTAACTGGGAGAACTACTCAAGTACAAACTCCCTTGCCTAACGTTTTCCAGAATTTATAAACTGAAACACCCTGGATCAACTGGTCAACACCCCCACTAGAGATGACAACATATTGGACCTGGTCATCACCAACATGGGCGACTGGTGTTCCACACTGGATGTCAAACCCTCATTGGTTAGATATGACCATAAACTAATCACTCTGGATATCCACATTTTGCCACCACCCCGGTCAAAGAAACCACCATGAAAAACTTTTCAAAAGCAAACTTCATGTTACTTAAGACCAAGATGAGAAGTTTTAAAGCCCCCATGCTAAAGGATAATGCTGTCCAAGCTGCAAAATACTTTACTAATGCACTCTACGGACACCTACAAGAATGCATGGATCATGCTATCCCAAACAAAACCAAGACTCACTCCTCCAAAAAAAGGAAACCAGTCTGGTGGACCCCTGCCATAAACAAGCTATACAATAGAAGGAGGAAACTAGTACAGAAAAGAGTAAAATACCAAGAAGGGAAGACATTCCTGATCAGTATCAGCAAGAAACTATGTTCCCTCATAAAGTCATCCAAGGCTAGCTTCGAAAGAAAAATTGCCATGGACTCCAAAGATAACCACAAAGCATTCTTTAGCTATGTCAAGAATCTAAGTGGTAATTCTCAGATCTGCTCGGAGTTAGTGCAGAATGGCACAAAATACACTGAACCGACCAATATAGCCAACATCCTGGCAGACAGGTTCAGTGCAAACTTCACCCCCCTCTCACCCTCAAAAGGGCCCATAAATATACCAGAAGAATGTAGTGCCCCTGAAATCACAGACACTCAAGTTAAAACAGCCCTCTCTAAAGCCAAAAACACAGCATTAATGGGACTGGATGATGTCCCCGGCTGTGTCCTACACAAGCTCAAAGATGAACTAACCCTTCACCTAAACACACTGTTTAAACTCAGCCTCTCCACAGGCTATGTGCCCACAGAGTGGTGCACAACAATGGTTATTCTGCTCCACAAAGCTGGAGCCACAATGGACCCCGGGAATTATCACCCTATAAGCCTGACTACCTTGGTCTGCAAAGCTATGGAGCGCATCATCATGGATCTCATTAACAGAGACATTGGGAACCTCCAAACACTGGACCTTTCCCAGTTCAGCTTTGTTAAGGGCAGATCTTGCCTTCTAAACCTGGTGGACTTCTTTGAGACAGTTACCAAGGCTATAGACAAGGGAAAGGTGGTACACACAGCCTACCTAGAACTTGCAAAGGCCTATGACACCATTCCCCACTCAGGTATTATAGACAAGCCCACCAGCCTGAACATAAACCCCTACGTCATGAGATGGATTGCCAACTGGCTCACGGACAGAACCCACATGGTATGAGTTGCGGGAGCTAGGTCTGACTCTAAACCGATTCCAAGTGGCATTCCCCAAGGGTCAGTCCTAGGACCTCTCCTGTTTGGCATATACTTCTCAGAGGTACAGGCAAGCACAGGAGAACTATGGCTGACCAGGTTCACAGACGACTGCAAACTAGGGGCTATAATTGACTCTACGGCTGACACAGACATCCTCCAAAAGGGTCTCACTGAGACAGATACCTGATGTCAAAACCATGGCCTCAAGCTAAATGCCAAAAAGTGCATAGTCATCCCCTTTGAAAAAAACAGAGTACCCACAAACTATCATATAGGTGGCAGCCCCCTAAATACGGAAGACATAATAAGGGATCTGAGGACCCAAGTAGATAGTAACCTCTCCTTTGACAATCATATTGCCAAAGTGGTTAGGAAATCCTTCTATGTGGCCCACCTAATCACAAAAGGGTTTGCATCCAGATTGAAAGAGGTCATTGGGCCCTCTACGCATCACTCATCAAACCCATCATAGAGTACAACGCCCCATTTGGGATGTACCTTACAAGACACCTGCAACAACTGGAAAGCCCACAGAAGTACCTCACCAAGAGGATCACTAGCCTCAAGCAGATGGCCTATGCAGCTCGACTGAAGAAACTCCAGCTGTACTCAGTTGCATACCGACTACTCAGAGGTGATCTCTGCCTGACATACAAGGCCATGTCCAACCCAGAATTGATGGACATACTCCACCTAAAGAAAACCATATCCCCTTGAGCCACATGCTCCAGGGATCTAAACCTTACCACAACAATAAATAGGATGTGCTGGAGGGATAGATTCCTGTACCAGAGACTTCCCATGCTCTAGAACAAGATTCCAATCTACATTAGGCAGAGCTCATCGCTAACCCTCTTCAAGAGAAACCTTGACAAGTGGATGGGAAACAGAAAGTTTACCCCAGGGATCACTTCAATGGCTCTGTAGGACAGAGGCACAGGGAACTAATCTAAGGGGGCGGTGATAGCCAACACATTCCGGCTAGACTTATAAATGCCATTGGGTAGATAGCCTAGTGCCTACCTATGAACCTATGAACCTAAACCAACTAAAACTCATATGATTAATTATTACATTGACTCATTTAGGAAAATTATTAATGCAAATATAGATTTAAAAATCTGGTTTGATCTTTTAACACCATTTATAGTCACAAAGAACTTTCCACATAAAATATAGAGAGAGAAATTATTAATTGCTGGGAACAGAAAGGATTTGTTTGCTGGCTCCAATGTATCAAAGAACTAAAAGTTTTAGATATGCAAGTAATAAAAACAACATACAAAATTCCACAACAGAACTGGCTAACTTTACAGAGTATTCTGTCATATTTGTAAGATTTAAGTAGAATAATTAACAATTCTTCATTTAAAGAAATACCTAAATTTATGAAATACATATATGAAATCATATATAATGTCTTTGATATGGGAATCAGTATTTCAAAATTTTAAAAAATATTGATAAACTATAAAACAACACCCAAAACCTCATATTGGAAATATATAACAAAAGGACACTCAATACATTTAACTTAAGATATTATAACAAACATCTTATTATCAATAAAATATACATCCTTTACACAATGCTGGAAAGGTTTTAATTGGAAATGCTTGCACAGAGCATTCTTAACCTTAGACAGTATCAGTAAAATTAGTTCTTCTATAAAAGGAATATGCTGGAGATGTGAGCAAGTACACAATGCAGATTGGAATCACATTTTCTTTGACTGTGTTAAAATTAAGCCATTTTGGAATGGTATTAATAACTTTCTACAAACTTTATTTAATGAATCATTTTATTTAACTAAAGCTCTTGCATTATTAAATGTGAATGAAGGTCCTCATTTGAATAGGTCAAACATGTATCTTGTATTGACTATACTTGCAATTTCAAGGAAGTGTATAACAAGAAGATGGAATACAAACACAATACCAACTTTGGAAGACATCTACAGCCTACTGAAGACCATAGCATTATTGGAAATTAAAATTAAAGAACTAAGAATTTATCCAAAGCCATTTATCAAGAACCCTTGGGGAAAAGTCTTATCGTTGATTGACACTATACAATAATTGATCAGACACTCTGATAATGGATTGGACATACTTATAAAGTAACTCTATACAACAAGATCTGTTATAGTGTCAGGCTAATGTAAATAGTGTACATAGTTATTTAAAGATGCTATGTATAAATACTATAGAATTAATTCAAATGTATTTGAAAAATAAAAAAAATTTGACAATACATTTTGAATTTTTAATGGATGTTCCCATGATAAGCATAATTCATCATTCTCTATAATGCTTTGTGGTTTCCAATGCTTCTCAGCTACTTCTATTTTGTTGTGTTTGGTCAATCCCCAATGCAACAATTTTGCCACATTATTGTGCCTTTCAGCGTACAGGACCTCTACCATGAATGTATCATACCCAGCAACAAGGTGTGCACCTGTTTCCAATTCTTTTTCCAGAACCTATATTTGTCTGTTTTCCCCACAGGTTTAATGGAATTTGTAAACTGATGTGTCTGTAGTTCACTATCCTGGGTTTCCATTATTAACCTTTCATCCTTTGCTTTCAACTTACCTCTCCAGAACTATTGCTGTACCAAATACTGATAAACATGAAGTTTTTCTATGAGATCTCCATACCATACTTGCCACTATTCTCATTTGATCCTTCTCCTTATATCCTTTCTTTTGCTTTTTGGCACATTCAGTTACCATCTGTATTTTGCCTACTTCTGGTTTGATTTCCATTCCTGCTTGCCACCTGAATGGTTCTGCTAAACTAAGCAGAGAGATCATCTTAGGCTTCCCCTCCCTTAGTTATAAAACGTTCACTATGTGTGGATCTGATGAGGTCATCAGCATGGCAGGTGTTAGGCATCCACCAAATCCTCAGCTGCTGGGAGCCCCAATTATCTCCTTGCCATCGAGGACCCCCACATGAAGCAGCTGAGTTTTTCTCCACCTCCTTTGTTCCTTGTTCAGTGCCTCCTTGCTATTTGCACTGTTGTGTAATGTCACCGTGTGATTACCCTTTTTTTTTTAAACTGTTGCCTGTAAGCTGCACTCAGTTAGGTCTGCTTCAGTAAAGCAAGGGACTTGATTGGCTGCAGCAGCCAGGTAAGTAGGTTGCATTTTCACATTCTCAGAAAACCACTGATCATCTCACTCAATGGTGCATGTGTTCACACTGCTAGCTGACTTAGTCCATGCCAGCCAAATCCCCAAACAATACCCAAACAATCAGTCTCTCACATCACTTGCATATGTAGATACATACGCATGTTGGAAGCTCCTAAAGACGCATATCACAAGCAGTCACAGCACAACCCACAACCACTTTTCTAAATGCATACATGCATGCAGTGAGACACTTTAGACTGCACACACCAGACCTATGCACTCGCAACATGTCTGCATTACATATCATAAACACAATAAACAGCATTTGATATCCTACCATTTCTAATAAGACACGCATGTGCACAAACATGCACGTGCACACACACACACACACACACACACACACACACACACACACACACACACACACACACACACACACACACACACACACTGAACCTTCACCACAGATACAGCATAGTTTTGACTCCTACATGACAAACACTGCAGGCACTGCTTGATACTTTATCTCTTGACTACATATTCACCCTCTTGGGACCTAAACACTGCTGGATACCACACCTCTTGACCACCTAACAAACCCACCCTTACAGACAAATCTCCTCTATGCCCTTAAATGTTTATTCAAACTCCCTGACAAGCAGACAGAGAGAGAGAGAGAGGTGTTGCGCTTTGACATGTAATCATCTGAAATATGTCCTACATAGCAAATAAATGGTTTTGCTCAACTGGGGATTTGACTGAACAGTTTACTTTGCCTACAAGCATATCCATGCTCATTCATGCAGTGTTGACAAATGTGAATACTTTACTGTGCACTTGTTCAACAATCCAGGAGTTGGCCTGAAGGGAATGTGACAAGGAGGACAGCAGCCTGCTTGTGGAATTAATCCTATTTTGAGGATCTTTAAACATTTCTTCATGCTTTAGTAAGTGATTTTTATAAGCATACATTCATGCTTTATTGAATGAATTTAATAAGTTGTATTATTGCAGTACTTGCATTGCAATTTACTAACAGTTATTTAAACATTATTTTAACAAAGTAAGATAAATTAGTATCTTTGCCTTATTTTCCAGTTCTTTCTGGATTTGCCTACACATGCAAGGGAATATTAGAGATGTATGGAACTGAATATAGCAAAAACGCAAGCTGCTATTTTGAAAAGTGAAAGTGAGGCAATGGCAGTCAGGCAGCCAGATTATCCCTTTTTCACGTGCTTTCACTTATAATCCTTTTAACTGGGAATTGTGGCAGTCCTTGCCATCCATGTTTTTTAACTGACTAAATTTATTCATATTCTGAAACGTGCTTTATCCTGTTGAGGATCACGGGGGCATTTGATCTTAACCTGGCAAGTGGCAGGTATAGGGCAGAATCCAAATTCTGAATATATAGGATGTCAGTCTAGTCTATTATAGAACACACACACTTTGAGCAGTCTAGTGCTTCACCAATCCAGTATGTATAAATTCATCCAAACAGTAGTATATCATTAACAGAATGATACCAGTGCAACTTCAACAAAGAAACCTATAACTGTATCAATTTCTTGATATTGTAGTAAAACTTCTGCTGCAACAAGAAATATAATGTTACCAAGTATACTTCTAGGTACCTGAATAAATTGCCATTTGCCATTTTATGAACAGTCTTTTGTGTTATTTACAGAACGTTTATGTCACTGATCACTATACAAGTAATTTTTTTAGCAGTATGCTGTTCTATATTTACTGTGTCTGCTATGGTTCTGCGTGAGTGAGGTCGGGGTAAGGCACGTCTTCAGCTGCATAGGCATGCATTAGTAGAGTCTTTGTAGGCAAGATGTGCCAGCTTTTTTTCTTTTCTGTTTCTCAGGCTCCTTTTCTCTAGCTAGACAACATATGCACAATGGTTGCAATTACCTGCGGTCCCATTAGCGTTTCAAATTGATAAGCATGCAACAAACGGTTGCCACATTCTTTCGCCTCGCTTAAATCTTAACCGAGGCAGCTCATATGACATGCAGTGCCTTAGGCCTCAGAAAAACTCTGTTGGCTTATGGCCAGTAGCAGTAATAATATACTCATAAGTTGACACTGGTGACTCTTCAGTAATAACAGTGTGTTTGTGAGGGGGTGGGGGGGTATTAAGGTACATGCTGGCCATTGGTTAGTAATGAGACAGAAAAGTTTTCTAGCATAAAATTGCTTTAGTAATAGGACAAAATTCTGTTGTACTGTAATGCATCAACTTGAAACATTGTTAGAACTGCGGTGCAATACAAAAGTTTGGCAAATGCTGCAAAGAAAGTCCAGTTCTTTATGATAAAGAGCTGTAAATGGAACAGCAGGCTCCAGCATCAGTGAGGAATAACACACTATCCAAGTCAGAGTATGTAAGGAGAGAGGACTTTTGAGCTTCGTCAAAGCAGGAACCTAGGGGATTGTGCAAGTTGTCATGCAAGTCATCAGTGTTCGTCACTTTTCTGAATAAATCTAGCCTGTCCAGTGGAAAACCATGGTTCAAAATTTTTTCTGAATCCTCTGATTCAGCAGAAGAGCACTGCTGGTCTGTTGAGGGACTGGCCAGGTTGGATAGAATTGCAGCAGATGGGAAAAGCTGTTGCCTGCACAACTATTTCATTACATTATTATTGCTGTCAACCAAATGGAAGTCTATTTTCCCACTGGAATTTTTAGTACATGTTTAGACTGCATATATATATATGTATATATATATATATATATATATATATATATTTATATTTATTTATATACTGTCAATGTGTGCGGACAAGGATATTCTGTCTGCTGTCTATAATTATTTTCAGGCAAGAACGTTTTTATTTCCTTACAGACTACACCCAGAGGCCTTTACTTGGGGTGAGGATCACCCGACAATATTTGTAACATTATCTTTTGGTTTGGTAAGCTTGTTCCTGTCTAGCCTGCCATTGTTTACTACTGTGTTCTGGAAGTTGCCCTTTCTTTTTCATTGACGCTACTTAGTTAGAGAGCTGTTGGTGATGGGTTTCCTCTTCTTTCTGACTTTATCTTCCTTGTGTATATAGAGTTTGGGTAGCGCTAAGGGTAGGGAGTTAATGGCACTTCCTTTTGAATTTTGTTTATTTATTTTGTCTTCCTGGTATGGCTAGGCAATAATGGATAATGGGGCCTTCATTCAACAGGGGTGAATGGTCTGATGGGTAATAAAGGCTTCCTCAGCATGGTGTTGCAGTATGGAAAGAATGACCAGAAGACTTACCTAAGATGTTGGATTCAAGAACGCCTGGTTGCAGTGATGCCTTTTCCTTGGCTTGCCACATTAATTTGAGGTTTGTTCCTATTGTTAATTGTTGCATTTCCAATTACTGACTTTTATATGTGTACCATCTTTATTAGAGTTTGTAGGAATTGTTTACAGGAATGTACTTATCTCAATAGTTTAGTGTTTACAATATCTAGGAATGGCCTGGGAACAGGAGTTGTTGAAGTCCAATTTCTCCATCTAACAGCTCCCAGTAACTTTTTGCTCAGGCATTGGTGGGTTAACCACCAAAGGTATCTATCAGCCTAGGTAGGTTCTGGAGGGTTCATTGGGGGAAGGGTTGGCTCAGGTTTGTCATAATACAGAGGACACTGTGGTATACTCATGGCTACCAGAATCTCTTCCGTGTCCTGGTTTCAAGTTTGATTCATAAAATGTGTGGTAACACCCACCTTATCTGGCATGCTTGCATACAAAAAGGCATAGGAGGGAAGGTGCACATATAGTGCACTTGCAGGAAACCAAACTTAAAGTGAGAGAGAGACAAATTTAGATCTAAGGACTTCCTCATTCTAGACATTAATTATAAGCCAGGTGGTGGAAAACTGGCAATGCTTTTAATGTTTCTTAAATACCTGATAGTAGAGACTACACAGGTTCTAGGTAGTGGAAGATGGAGATGGTTTATATGGAAAAGCAGAGTTAATGGTGAACCATGGATTATAGGCACTATATATGCAACTAATGAGGATAACAATAACTTTTTTGAGGATTTTTTCACTAAGTGGCTGGGGATCCATAATTCATTGTGCTTTTACAGTATTGGCAGGAGACTTTAACCTTATTTTAGATGAAACCAAAGACCAGTTGTATGGTAGGAGGGAGTCTAATAGGAAGAGTAAGGAGCTCCTACATGCCTGGATGTCCAGTCATGGTTGGATAGATGTTTAGAGGTAATTCCATCCAGGATGATGCCACTCTTCCTTCTCTTGAGACCTGTCTAAGCAGGATAGTAGAATAGATCTGATTCTCATTCCTGAGTATTCGCTAGGCTGAGTGCACTCACCTTTAATGCAAGAAATACATTTGTTGAACCATTCCCATGTTTGTATCATTATTTTGTGGGACTGATCCTTTTCAGTGTACTAGGCACATTATGAGTGGAATAGTAATGCTGATAAGGAGCCTATACAGTCCATAGCTGAGGGTGCTACTGCATATCTCATGATTCCAACTTCAACAGCCTGTGGTGGCAGGGGTGCAAAGCTACTATCTGTGATGATGTAATGAAATTGGAGAGACTATGTAGGCAGAGAAGGATGTGTCAAATAATGATCGAATAGAGGGAACTTGGGAAAATCCAGCAGTCAGTCACTTTGAGGACCCCACAGGCAAGCTCTGCTGGGTAGAACTGCTGCTTTATCACTTATTGTCTCTCTAAAGTTGAGGCCAAATTGCTGAAAAAGGGACAATTTTGCTGGCTCAATCAGGAAGCTGGCCCTATGTTCATTGCCTGGTTCTTCAAACAGCAAACATAATGCTTGTATATTTATAGGCTTAGTACTGCTCTGGGTATCTAGGTGATGGGAGACCAGGATATTAGGTCAGTCCTTTTATTTTTATTTATGTGTTTCTATAATTCAGATGCAGAGTGTCATATGGAGATATGGGACTTCATGGCAGCAAGAACTTTCAAATTAGGTGAAGAGGATTCTATTAAGTTAAATGCCTCAATTACATGGTTGGAAGTGAGGAAGGTAATCATCAGGATTAATGGTAACAAGACCCTGGGTATAGATGGCTTCCTGATTGAATTTTATAAGTGGAGGGGGGAATGACACTATGGGAGGCTCTCACAAAGGTGTATAATGTTGGACAACCCACACAAGGTATTGCTGACTGACCGCAAACAAGCAATTATCACACTCATTCCTGAAGTCCATGAAGACTGCCCTATAAAAATGACTTTTGACCTATCTCTCTGATCGTTTTGGGCCAGAAAGTCCTTGCTAAGATGAAAATGACCAGGCTGGACTCCATGCTCCCTATGGTCATTAGGCCAGGACAATCCAGATTTGACCTTGGAAGGGGCATTGCAGAGGCATGGAAGGAGGTGCTGCAATACAGAAATCATGTGGTCCAGCTAATACATCATAACTTCATTAACTACTAAGTTGTGAGTTCTACATCACTTCATGTGTGTTTATGTGACTCATAAGCCAGAAGTACATATTTTAACAAGTATGACAAAAGCGTAATTGTATAGCTACAGTATATATCCTTCTCAGGATGAATAACATCAACCACCAATAAAACAGCTAATACAGTGAACATAAACACATACCAATAGAATAATCCACAAAAACCAAGAGACCAAACCATAAACTGTAGACGAGGAAGAAAACAAATCCTGCAGCAGCAAGAGCTTAGACAAACACGTTGCAAGGATAAACCACAACCACAGCAATAGCGTAATAATCTTTACTCCATACACGCTTTCGTAAAAACTTCTTCAGAATACATGGCAACTGTTAAAACATCATTTAAATACCCTACACTTAATGAACATCCAATTATCCAATAAATGTAATCAGAATTATTTAAAAAGACAGTCTAAATAAAAAATTCTGTTATAATATTTTTATCTATACATAATTTTTTGTTTTTCAAAAAACATTTAATATTAATGGAGTCATTAAGACCTGGGGGTCGGTCAGATCTCAGTCGAATCTGCCACAAGGTCTCCCTCTGCTCGACAAAATTCCTGAAATCGCCCCCCCTCAGGTCTGAATGACAGACTTCTAAAACTGAAAAAAGAAATTTCTTAAAATTAGGACACACAACCGAATGTTTGAATAAAGCATTATTTGTATCTCTGCTTTTTATACTGTACAAATGTTCTCGTATTCTGATTTTTAAACATCTAACAGTCATTCCAATATAATATGCAGTGCAACTATTACAAAAACTGATATAAATAACACCCTTTGTATTACAATTAACATGTTGGGGAACTTCAAAAGTTTTATCTATACAATCTATCAAAATATATGGGCCTTGTGAAATGAATCTACACATATTACACCCGAAACATGGAAACATCCCCTTTGTATAGTTATTAACATCTACTCCCACTTTATTATGATTCTTGAATTCTAAAGCTTTTTTTATGTTGTAATCATTTCTTAACACAAAAAGGGGTTGTTCCCCAATGATTTGACTGATCTCAGCATTTCCTTGCAAAATTCTCCAATTTTTTCTTAGAACTTGTTTAATATGTTCGCTATCTATAGTCATGTCCAGAGAACAAATCACATTCTTATTTTTACCTACTTCATTACTAGTACCTAGAGAAGCCAAATTAACTGTATCATTTAAAATAGCTTGATATTGTGTGCTACGTTTTTCTATCACTTCTTTCTTGGCTCTTTCCAAGAGCATGTAATCATAACCCCTATTGATAAACATTTCTGAAATAAATTCTAGTTCATCAAAAAAATCAGTATCTTTAGTGGTCATTCGGCTGGCCCTGATAAATTGTCCTTTCGGAACGTTCTTTTTAGTATGTAATGGATGTCCACTTTTGAAGTGTAAATATCCATTTGTAAATGTATTTTTCCTGAAAATACTACTTTGAAATCTAGTTTCAATGGAATCCCACCAAAAAAGGATATCCAAAAAATTAATTTTCGAACCAGCTTCCCCTTTGGTGAATTTTAAAAAATCAACTGTATTGTTAATTGCTGCAAGAAATTCGTCAACTGTATCATTATTACCTTTCATTATAAACACTAAATCGTCCACGAACCTATAATATAATAATATGTCAAAGTTGTGTTTTAAAGGTTTGAGAAATTCATCCTCCCACCATGACATCACTAAATTGGCATATGATGGGGCAGCGGGAGACCCCATGGCCACCCCTCTTTTTTGCCTATAGTGATTATCACCAAAGACAAAGTAATTGTGTTGTAAAACAATGTCAAGAAACCTGCAAATGGTTGAAATCTGTCCAGTTTCAAATATTTTATTCTTGGTCAAAAAATGCCGTATAGCCTCAACGCCTTCTTCGTGGGGAATACATGTGTATAAAGATACGACATCCAAACTAAAGATGATATGTTGTTCAGGATCAAATGTGTTGTTTTTACTAAATATCCTCAGTTGTTCCAAAAAATGCCAAGAGTCTTTTATGTATGATTCTTGTTGTATCACTAAAGGTCCTAGGGTAGCATCTATGACTAAAGAAATTCCCTCAGTCACTGAATGTGCTGCGGAGACTATAGGTCTAAAAGGGGGATCTGTGATACTTTTGTGTGTCTTCGGTATCCCAAAGAAAATCCCTATTCTAGGATTATCTATCAGACAAAAGTCATACACCTTAAAGTTAATTTCATTAGACATAAGAGCATCATACAAAAAGGAATGAATCTCTTTAAAATTTTTTACTATTTTAAAGAGCGGAATCTGTTCATATTCTTCAATGTTATTTAACATCTCTAGCATTTTAAATTTATATTTCTCCTGTGACATTATCACTAAGTTCCCACCTTTGTCGCTCTTCATGAATCTACAAAACTCATTTTTCTTTTTCAACTCATTAAAAGCCTTTCTTTCCTTAAATGTTAAATTGTGCATAACTTTGATATTTTCATTCAACACATTTTCTAAATCCTGTGTACAAATCTCCTCAAAAACTTTCAAAGTGTGATTTAACTGAGGATTAAAGGTAGATGGTTTAATTAGGCTATTTTCTTTCATAGAGATATCATTCATAAGTAATGTAGGTTTAGCTTTCTTACATATTTCTTTAAATCAACTATGGTTTTACTATAGTCTGCTTTTCTAGTTGGTACAAAATTTAAACCTAATTTCAAAACCTGTGTTTCATATTTATCAAACATAATGTCCGTTAGGTTAATGATTTTAAAGTCATTAATGCCTATGTCTCGTCCGCTGATACCCCCCTCCCTACACACACACACACACACACACACACACACACACACACACACACACACACACACACACACACATGCACTCATCTTTAAGTAGTCATGACAGACAGACATAAAATGATATTATGGCAATGTGAATTCATATCATATAGCAGGAAATATGATGGGATATAACATACAGATGGCAGCAAAGTGGTACTTTAGGCAAGTAGGCATGCTTCATTAAAAAATCTCAGGTCATAGGTTCATAGGAGATTACTAGACTAATGGCTCAAGAGCCCTTACAAACCTAGCCATTATTACCTGAGTTCACCTAGATTATCAATACCTAAGGGCTAGAGGATGGCTTAGGATTGTATCGATGCCTTTGGGTATTTTGAATATTTTACAGACTGCACCTGCCAATAAGGGACATAGGCAAAACTCCAGAAATGAATTTATGATTCCCCATCCATTGATTCAAATTACATTTGAAAAGGGTCAGGGAAGGGCTATACTTCATATGAATAGGTAGCCTGTTCCAGAAAATGGGTAATCTCTGAGACACATATCTGCCTCTCCAACATATTTTGTTCATATCACAGGCCAGGTTTAGATCCTTGGATTGGGTAATCCTCAATCGCTGTTTGTTTTTTGAATGTGTTTCAGTTCTGTTACTACTGCTTCTGAGAATGCCTTGTAGATCAGTCATAGATCACCCCATATTGGTCGGTAGGAGACAGAGTAAAGGGATAGAGCTTTTAGGCAGTCCACATAGGACATGTTGTTTACACCCTGTATTTTTTTGTAAGGAACCTCTGAGGCCACTCCAATGGTTGCAAATGCCTGGTCGGGTGCATGCCAAAAGGTGCATTGTACTCAATTAATGGCCTGATGAAGGCTGAGTATAGTGAGACTGTAATCTCTTTGGATCTGGATGCCATGACCTTACTTATTAGCTGTGCTGCATAGAAGAACTTCCTCACCACCATGGACACATGGAGGACGAAGCTCAGGTAACTGTCTATCTGTGTACCTAGATCTCTTACAAATGGGTTCACTGTTAGAGGGTACTATTATTGTTGTAGTTTAAAAGGGTATTCCTGTTCACAAAGGATATAATTATGCATTTTTTTGCATTTAGTTTTATGCCATGGTTCTGACACCAATTATTTGTCTAAATCAGACCTTTCTGAAGGATATCTATGTTCCTTGGGGATGCAATGATTACCCCCAACCTACAGTCATTAACAAACTTGGTTAGCCAAAGGCCATCTACATTAGCCTTGAATCCAAAGACGTATAGGAGCGGTCCCAGCACTTAACTCTGTGGTACACCACTAGTAACTGTCCTCCTGCTGGATCTCAATCCCCTCACTCAAACAACACATGTCCTGTCAGTGAGCCAATTAACTAGCTATCAGGTGGCATAGGGATTTATGCCCAATTTTGTGAGTTTATCTACAATACCCAAGACAAAAATTTTGTTGAATTCCTTAGCCAGATCAAGGTAGGGGGTATACACTGTTTAACCCTACTCCATGGCCTTGGTAACTTTCTCAAAGAAGTCCACCAGACTGAGCAGGCATGACATGCCCTTGATAAAGACAAGCTGTGTTGGGTCCAATGTTTGGAGATTTCCTATGTTATTTTTTATCAGGTCCATGATTATTCTTTGCATGGCCTTGAATATGCAACTAATCAGATTTATTGGTCTGTAATTTCCTGGCTGTGTTGATGGTCTTCCTTTATGCACAGATAGAGAGAGATGATGATTGTTGGTGTCCTCCACTCCCCATGGGCAAAGCCTGTCTGGAGGCTGTGGTTAAATAGAGGTCCTAGTAGGCCTGATAGGTCATGTTTTAAGTAGTTTAAGAGGCATCCTGGGATTTTGTTGGAACTCATCAAGGCCGTGTTTTTAGCTTTTGGGGAGCTTGAAAATTAGCTATGCAATCACTTAATAGTACGTAGTTAGCCTTAGAAAGGCTCCTAAAGATTCTGGGTTTAGCTGAGGGTTCTAGCTTTATATTTATTTCAAAGGATACCACTTTGTGATCTGATCTAACCAGTGAGGATATTACTCTTTTGGAGTGCAACACACCTCATTGTTTGTGAGTATCAGGTCTAGGATATTTGTACCCCTAATGGAGTGCAGACTATCTGTTCAAGGGCATTTTCATTGACAAAGTCTAGAAATCTTTGAACCTGCTTGTTAGTGGTCATATACACTTCCCAGTTAATGGAGGAGTAGTTGAAATCACCCATGAGTATAGTGTTGGACTGAATAATAAGAGAGTCCAGTACATTCAGATATGAGGTATGGTATTCCTGGGTCATGGTTGAGGACCTGTAGCTAGCAAGGATATGGTAAGGAATTTTACCAAACTTCTATTGAACAAGTAGAAATGAAATAATGCAAACTCTGGTGTGCATCTTTAACTTTAGACTATTATTAAAGTATTCCATACAAAAATGCTGTAGATGGCAAATCCTTTGAGAGGCCACAAGAAGGTTGTAAATATTTTTCAGTAAACAAGCAAAAAAAATAGTTTAAGGTCTGTTAAATGCAATTATGTTTTATATAAAATGTGGTGATTTTTCTCTATCAAGTCATTCAGCATTTGAAATGTATATAATGTAAGAAATACGAACTATAAAAAATGTGCACTTATTTTCAGTGGAAATGAAGCAGAGCTGTTAAAAAGAAGAACTTGTTTTCTCAAATGAGCCTATTCACAGCACCTAATGTGACTAATGTGTTCCCTGAAATGTTTCTCCAGGCTAAAGAAAAAAAAATACATTAATTGAAATATAGCTTCCTTCAGAGATACAGTATGTGGCTGAGGAAACAGGAAACATCACATTACAAATGGAAGTCTTGTTAGAGATACAAAATTTGGGACATTTTCCTAATCAGTAAAAGCAACAGTTAAGATATTTTTTTTGCCATGCTTTTCTAGTGTGCATAGTAGACTGCAGTCAGAGCTGGACTGTGGTTAAATGAGGCCCTAGAATGGACGGGGCTGATTTCAACCATATCAGTATCCAATTTCTTGAATGTCTCTCCCCAATTACAATAAACATTTTTCAAATTCATCTCTAAACTGTTTTCTTCTTTTCCTTTAAATAACTGCAGTTATTTGGATTTAAATTAAAACATTTATTTAATATTTCAACAGCAAAAACATATATTAAACATAACGACCTCCAATTGAAAACTGACTTAGCATAAACAGCAGTAAACCTATTTTCTCCTTATGCACACATTAATTGAAAAGGCATCTGCCAAACCATCAAACAAAAAGAGATGTGCAGGGTGTCATAGTGAAATGGCATACAGTGAATCACTAATGCATTTGCTTACTACCTGGAAGAGCCCACTTGACATATGTGTCCCTTTCCAGGGATAGCCCAGAAGCCCTGATTGGACAGTGAATTGGTTAGAGTCCCACAGCAGACAAATGAAGGCTGAGGGAATTAAATTTTGTAGCACAAGAAGCATCTTAGTAACAGTTTAAAGCCTTACTCTTCCCCACTAAGTTCGAGACAAATTGATGTAAACCAACACAGTGTATTTCACACTCATGTACCTGCAAAAAACAAGCCAAATTAAAACCATATTAATAGTTGAAATATTTCTACTAAACTTACAGACTTCATGTTGTCTAGTTTATTCACATCCAGATAATAAAAATACCGTCAATCATCAACAAAACAAAGAAACCAAGGAATGTACCAGAAGGACATGGTTCATATAATCATGCAACTACAGCTGATTCATTCCTTTATACTATAACTACTCTGGGATGCAGGAAACAAATGATTATACAATCGCTCACAAACAGATATGACCAACAATTACATGTGTGTCTCTACTTTGTTCGCTTGCAATCAGATAAATCAACAAATAAATAATGTTGATTATGATAAATAAATGTTGATTATACTGTAATCCTTTCATGGATCTAAAACTGAAGCTTGCACACTGATATCCATCACTGCTAATTTTTGTATACTGTATATTGCAATGTGAATGCAACCCTATATACATTGTATGTAAATGATGACTATATTATACTTCTTTTAAAATAGATGTTTGCAGTCTATGTATACTGTATAAATTTTATCCATATACATTTCTATTATTTTATGTTATTTGGAGATTTTCCCTCCAGACTTTGGCTGAAAGGGCATTTCGACTTGGCAAGTAATCAAATTTGATGAATAAATAAATAAATAAAGATGTAGAAATGTATTTTAGCTTGCTGCTGTCAGAACCATACAGTGTAACCTATTGTAACTCCATGCATTCACAAACACTTACCTCAAGAATCAGAGTGAAAGACCCAAAATGAAGAACAGATTTAAAATATTGGTCTTATATACTCAGAAAATTGCTAGTGTAATAGGTTTTGAAATATCAAGCATTTTTTCAAGGGTATAAAGTCTGAATTTCACGCGTTTGTCATTATTTAATAATTGCAGTCCACACAAATTATCAGATGGCCATACATTTGTATTTTATTTTATTTTAGTTTGGTTTAGTTTAGTTTAGTTATTTTATTTAACCTTTGTTAAACAAATTGGTGAACTGTTCTAAGGACCCTTATAAGGCACAGTTCAGGTTTTAGATGTAAAAGAATAAAGCAAAGAAACATAAGCATTACTCAATGGAAATAAATACAATTTTCAATGTACACAAATATAGCACAATCCCACCCCACCAGTTTCATACAAAAATTCTATTACAGAAAGAACGTATTAAACATTGAGTAGAGAAGTATAAGGAGTAATTCACTGTTACAATGATAGTCTGTAATCCACAGATATGCATAATACATAGAACAGGTATGTACAAAATAATAAATATGCTGATCAGTAAAACATGGAAAGAGGTAAAATATCATAATTACATCTAAAATAGATTTACAACACAGTTCTAATCAAAATGTATACATAAGACTGTAGGTCTGATTGGAACAGAAAAATTATTAACATTTCAGACATCCATGGGAGAGAGAGAAAGAAATTTTGGGATAGATGTGTCTCACCAGGTTTGGTGAAATGTTCACTGGTATAAATCTAATAAAGGTATTCTTTCAGCCTTTTTGTGACCGATTCTACTTTAGTGGCATATCTTATAGTTTCTGATAATCTGTTCAAGACAGATGGGAGTATTTATATGATAAGGAAAGTGAACACATTTAGTTAGTAATTGTGGAGTACCAAACATTAGAGTAGTTTTACTGGTGTTGAGTGTCAGCTGAATTTTATGCAGCCAATTCCATAAAAAGCTAGATAAGAGAATTACTGATATCAGTAATATGTTAACCATCAATGGTCAAAATAATATCAGCACAATACAGTAGACAATTTAAATTAGACAGACTAAATGGCAGTTTGCTAATGAATAAAGAGAACAACAACAGAGGTCCTGAAACAGATGCATGTGGAGGGCCTGACTTTAGGGTACGAAGTGGAGACTGAAAGTTATTAATGGTCACTAGAATGGATCTATTGGCAATATAGTCAGACCCAGGTAAAAGCATCCATAGAAAAGCCAGAGCTTTGTAGTTTATGAATTAGTAAAGCAGTATTGGCTGATTCAAAGACTTTTAAGGTGTATAAAAATCACACCAATCAAAAATCCTTGTCCATATTCTGCTAGATTTAATTTATGACGAGAGATAAGTTTGTGATCTAGTACTATATTTTGGTCAAAATCTATGTTAGTTTTGCAAGAGAAATTTTATGAGGAACAGACCATAAATATGAGGAAAAAAAGAAGCAGTTATTAACTATGCTCTTTGTATAAGTGAACATGTGCACACTGACACATGCACACACATACACACAGCTCACAAACATTAATTACAGCCATTCACATGACTGCACACCTCAGATATCTCCAACAGCTCAAGTGAATCAATAAATTAGTAAATAATAGCCTAGAAATGTATTTCAGCTTGCTACTGTCATAACTATATAGTGCAACTCACTGCAACTCCCCTCTGGCCTCTCATTTTCTTAGTTAAGGAATTAGAGACAAAAAGAAAACAAGGGACAGATTTTAAATATTTCTCTTATATACCTAGAAAATTGCTAGACTAACATATTTTGCATCAGCAAGGATTTTCTAAAGGATACAAAGTCTGAAGCTCGCATGCCTGTCATTATTTAGTGACTGCCATCTAAACAACTTGCCAGAAAGTCACAAATGTAGACAAAGAAAAAAAACTGAAATATGTCAGAAAATCAAAATTTTATTTTCATGTTTTGTGGAGTAAAACTTATTAAATGACTAGACAGCAATTAGAATGATGACATGAATGAGTGGAAGAGATGGTAGGACTTTAATAAAAAAATCCAAAGATCTAAAACATTTCATCTATATATTAATAAAGCAATATATTACTTTATATGTGAAGTAAAAGGCTAAGCATGGCTGCTTAAAGTATACCCACTTTTCCATGGTTGTTCTTAAAGTCTCACCCACAAGTATCAATTTTGCAGTACAATATAGCATTATAATATAGTCTGAGTTCTCCAGTTCTCAGGTCCTCTCAAGTTAGTGTTACTGGTTGCCTTACTCCTACTTTCATCAATAGTTATAGGGAATGTACATGACAAACAGTCTTAAAGTATTTCAACTAAAATAAATTACTACTCAACATCATTTTCTAGGTACTAGCAGCATTACAGGAAGTAGAAGAGGCCACTTGATATTAGGATGCTCTTCAATATGCATGACAATCAAAAAGATATGTGTGAACACACTAAACATGTGAGATCAGTGTGCTGTGTTTTAAATATTTTTTAATTACAATGAGCAGAACCATGTATAAATAATACACAATGAAAAATACAGACTCAAACTGACTCTATGTTAGCCATCAAATGAAAAAAGCATTGAACATCATGTCTCATCGAACATGCTGTTCGAGCCATTCGAGTATAATCGCATTACGGTAGGGATCAGGAAATTTGCCCTTTCTCCATTGTAGCATGATCTCTGAGTTGATATATATAATTTGCAGGAGGTGTGGGTGAGACAGCCCCCCACATGCAGAGTTTTGCTGAACAGCATTTTTGATGTAATGCCATGCAGCAATTTTTCCATCTGATGGCTGAACATAGACCCACCAAAACTTACCTTTGTAGCATTTTTATAAAACAGGTTTTGCATATGATCTTTAACGCCCTTGCAAAGACTGTTAATGCCTACACTAAGTGTAGACAATTCTGAGTGAATAGACAACACAAGCATGACTCACATCTTCTTTCTCCTGATTTTAGTTTTCCTACTGATTTTCCTGCAGCTTAAAATATCAAGGGGAATTCATAAATGTTGGCACAAAGTGTAGGCTACATGTAATCTTAGTGTAATATTTCTCAGTTACTATGAAGCACAAAAATGTGATAGGGATGTTCTTGAAAACTGATCAAACACTTAATGTAGGCATTAATGAATCTGGCCCTCTGCCTCTTTATGACTTTTCTGCCAGCATACTAAACCAATTATTTGTCAATGCTGACATTTGGTTTGCAATGCAGGAGTAATACCGAATTAAAATATGATGGTGTCGTGGGATGGTAGCAATGGACATATATAAGAAGTTGTTTGAGAAACCAGACGGTGTCCCGGGCTGCGTCCTACATGAAATCCAAGAAGAGCTAAACCCAAACATAAAACTACTGTTCAATCTTAGCCTTACTACAGGATATGTACCCAAAGAGTGGCGTACAGCAACAGTGGTCCCTCTCCACAAAGGTGTTGCCTCAACGGATCCTGGAAACTATCACCCCATAAGCCTGACTAGCTTGGTCTGCAAAGCTATGGAAAGGATCATCATGGACCTCATAAATAAAGATATTGGGGACCTACAGCCACTGGATCCTACCCAGTTCGGCTTTGTTAAGGGCAGATCCTGCCTCTTAAACCTGGTTGATTTCTTTGAAACAGTCACCAAGGCCATTGATGAGGGGAAGGTGGTCCACACAGCCTACCTGGACCTTGCAAAAGCCTTCGATACAATACCCCCACTCAGGCATTATACATAAGCTCACCAGCTTAAATATAAACCCCTATTTCACTAGATGGGTTGCAAACTGGCTCAAGGACAGAACCCACATGGTTACAATTGCTGGAGCCATGTCAGACTCCAAACCAGTTACAAGTGGCGTCCCACAAGGCTCAGTCCTGGGACCTCTCTTGTTCGGTATATATTTCTCAGAGGTACAGGCCAACATGGAATGACTGTGGCTGACCAAGTTCGCAGATGACTGCAAAGTGGGCACCATAATCGACTCTCCAGCCAACACAAGCATCCTCCAAAAGGGCCTCATAGAAACAGACAACTGGTGCCAGAGCCATGGCCTCAAGCTAAACACCAAAAAGTGTATAGTCATCCCCTTTGGCAAAAACAAAGTGCCCACAAATTACCATATAGGTGGTAATCCATTAAGTACAGAAGAAGTAATTAGGGATCTGGGGACTTAAGTTGATAGCAATCTCTCATTTGACAACCACGTGGCCAAAGTGGTTAGAAGAATCCCCTTTGGCAAAACAAAGTGCCCGCAAATTACCATATAGGTGGTAATCCATTAAGTACAGAAGAAGTAATTAGGGACCTGGGGGCTCAAGTTGATAGCAATCTCTCATTTGACAACCACGTGGCCAAAGTGGTTAGAAGAACATTTTATACAGCCCACCTAATCATGAAGGGATTCACATCTAGATCAGGGGAGGTCATCGTGCCTCTTTACTCATCCCTCATCTGGCCCATAATTGAGTACAATGCCCCTTTTGGGATGTACCTTATCAGACACCTGCAGCAACTGGAAAGACCCCAAAAGTACCTCACCAAGAGGATCAAAGGGCTCAAACAGATGCCATATACTGCCCAGTTAAAGAAACTCCAGCTCTACTCAGTGGCATACCGCCTGCTCAGAGTCGATCTGTGCCTGACGTATAAAGCCATGTCCAACCCAGAATTAATAGACATGCTGCACCTTAGAAAATCCAAATCCCATCAAGCTACGCACTTGAGAGACTTGAACCTCAGCACTGAAATAAATAGGACATGCTGGAGGGACAGATTCATAACCCAGAGGCTCCCTTCACTCTGGAATAAAATCCCAGTCCAGGTTAGGCAGAGTCCCTCATTGACTCTCTTCAAGAGGAATCTTGATGAGTGGGTGGGAGATTGTATGTTTACCCCGGGTATCACTTCTGTGTCACTGTTAGTAAAGGGCATAGCAAAATTAATTTAAAATGGGTGGCGAAAGCCAAACACACTCTGGCTAGGCTTATAAATGCCCTAGGGCAGATAGCCTAGTATGAACCTATGAACCTATGAACAAATCCCACATACCGGACCATTCATTCATAAAATCATCCATTTTCTGATATCTCATAGAGAAAAATAAGTAACTATAATAATTTACAGATATGCATGTATTTGCATGCATATGTAAATTAATTATTCCTATTCTGAACATATATATATGTCTGCCATCATTCACACTTATACAGGCAAAATAAGTACCTTATGTTCTTGTTTAAATGTAAATAGTATAAATTACTCATAACCTTATGTTGACATTTTCAGTACTGTAAAGCCAAACTGAAGAGCCAGCAATGTGGAAACATGTAGAAAATGACCTCTAATGAAATACAACCATAAAAACAATAAAATGAAATAAAGATGAGCGCTTTCACACAAATCTCTGGTGCTTCATCAGATGTTATGCCAGAGCATATTTATAAGTCAGAGTTTAAATATTTGAAAAACTACAGACCTCATGACCTTAGGGCAGGTCTTGAAGGGATCTGGTCATTTATCCCCTTACCTCCTGTTGCTTGTAGCAGCATTATCTACTTAGTCTTAGGTTTCTCAGTCTAAGGTTTAACATCACCACCTCTCACATTAGGTAAGCATACCTCCAACATGAAAAATTAAAAAATATGTGTAAATCCCTCTTTAACCACATGTTTGCCAAATGCATTCTTAGTATTGCCTTTAATCATACTATAAAGGTTCTCCTTAATTCTATCCCTAAGACAATGATTTGTCACACCCACATAGTAACAATGGCAAATCTCACAACTTGTAAAATAAATAATGTTCTGAGTGCCACAATCAGCATAAAAATCAAATTTGTAATTCTGACAAGTACCTGAATGTATAAAACAATCACCTTCTCTAATATAGTCACATATATTTCATCCTCCACACATAAAAGTTCCTTTAAGATATGATCTAGGTTCATTCCCCACATTTACTACAAGAGATTTGTAACATAGCTTTCTCTTAATAGAATTGATATTTCTAAAGGAAAATGGAAGTTCATTACCAAGAACTTCTCTGCATTTCGCACCAGACATAAGTATCCTCCAAAGTTTTTTAATAGTCCCTGGGATTCATGAAGCTTGCACCAGGTGCAGGCGTAGCATCGGCGATCTAACACCAAATATGGCCACAGAGTGATTCAGGTACAAGCTGTTTCCATGTGCACTACCTGCGTACGCCACGCCCACACAGATCCCGGTAGCTGTATGCTAATCACCCCATGTGCAGCAGTGTAGCATGCAAATGAAGGTATATAGTGATTCAGGAAGTGGTGCAGGCATAGTGTAAGCATGCAGAAATGTAAACCGAAAAAATCGGTTTACATTTTGCAAACATAAAATCGGAGCCATGGCAGCAGACCAAACACATGTATTATACTACTAATATATGTCAGTGGCTAAATATATAGCCATTGGCATAAAACAACATGCACAAAATATGAAAAAGAACATTTAATATTATGCCCACACTAACACGAAGTTAAAGCGCAGGGCATCGGTGCGCAAAGGGGATCGCAAGGAAGATATAAAAATATAGAATAAAACTGTAATGAAACACATATCACGATTTCCCCATAATAGTCAATGGCAGGCATGCTACACCATACTCATGGCGCAAGGGTTGCTAAGGGGCAGTGACAGTGTTATGTGCAGTAGCTAGGAATTAGTAGGCGATGTCATGCAAATGAGAGGAGTAATAGTGAATTGCAGATTTCCCGCTGGTGTAAGGATGCACAAAACAGCGTAGCATAACTCCGAGGTGAGCCCTTGAGATAAAAATGACATCAAGAGAGGGGTGTGTCGCCATTGCTGTAAGCACATTGGAGCATTGCTAAACCGGTCTGCCCCTAGGTAGGCAAAGCTGCAGGATAGGGGTTTGTCGAATTGCCCATAGCTATGCTTCGCAGAGAGTACACAAGGTAACCGAGTATGCATGTGAACGAAGATGAAAACGTGCCTAAACCTGGTAAATGGGTCTGCGCATCGCACATTGCAGCTGAAACAGGAAGGATATAGGAAAGAAATAATGAAATGCTGCAGCAGTGAAATTGGAGTACAAATGGCTAATTAACACCTAGGTAGGCACCATTGACAACAGCTAACAAGGCTGCAAGCAGCTACCTGCAGAACAGGGAAGGGGAGGGGCTGTACTGCAAAGAAAACAGCAAAGTGTCAAAGCAGAACAAAGGCGATATGCAGTATATCAGCTACAATGCACAATTCGCCATGACTGGGTAGGGAAAGTACAAAACAAGAATGAAGGCAGGTGGATGCATGTCTGATAATGGGAGGGGATCCAGGTCTAAAAGTGAATTAAAGGGCAACAGAGTAATCAAGGCAGGCAAGTAGATCTCCACAGTAAAGGGCCCACACTTGCAGTACTCATTGCAAAACCCATAAGTAAGACACACAGCAGCTGGAATAGTTCATACACACCCACTTACATCAGTAGCATCCATAGCACAATACTATAAAGTTTGAAAGCACCTCACACACATTTGTGTATTCCCATACACTCTGCACCAGTGGTGTATACAGACGGGGAACTTTTATTATGTACATGTTAGGGGCTGCCATAGCTTTGATCCATCGGCATGTGTTGGAGACTGAAGGTGGTGTGGAGGATGATGCACACAACCACCGCAGGCACCAGAGGAGGAGGAGAGTGTTCATTCCCAGGCTAACCTACCAGGGGCTACATGATCTGGAAATATAAGAGCATTACAGGATGGACAGGAACACCCTACAGCAACATGTGGAGTTGTGCCAGCCACACCTCACAGCCAGAACAAACTGAGGGGAATCCATCCCAGTGGATATGAAGGTATGTGTAAACCTGAGAATACTAGCTACAGGTACCTTTCAAAGACCAACTGGGTATATCATGGGGATCTCACAGGTATCAGCAACCAGGGTACTACACCAGTTCCTGGATGCCATGTTATCACATGCCAATGAGTACATATACTTCTCCCGAACGCAGGAGGAGTTGGCCAGCAATATGTGTCTCTTCCACCGTGTGGAAGAATGCCCAGAGGTACTGGGTACAATAGACTGCATGCACATACACATCAAGTCACCACCTGGTGAGCAGGGAAGGTGCTACATAAACCACAAGGAATATCCCTCTGTCAACTGCCAGGTCATGTGCAATGCCCAGGGCATTATCATGGATGTGTGTGCTGGCAGCCCTGGAAGCTATCACAACTCCCACATCTGGCATGCCTCACAGCTGTATTGGTTATTTGCCAGGGGAGACATCCCAAATGGCCACCTGGTGGGGGATGCTGGCTATGTACTGGAAACGTGGATGATGACTCCCATCAGAAATGCACACAGACCCATGCAGGAACGCCATAATGAGGCACACGCACAAACCAGAATCATCATAGAGTGAGTGTTTGGGATGCTGAAATCATGGTTTCATTGCATGGACATATCTGGTGGAGCCTTGCAGTACTCTCCAGGCACGTGTGCCCACATCTTCATAGTGTGTGCCATGCTACACAATATGGTCCTGCTGAAACAGCTGCAGCAGGGACAGAATGGTGGAGGCCCTCATAGCCCACCACCATTACCAAGGGCCCCACAGGCACAGAGGTACTCAGACCATGAACACCCTGGGCCAGCCCCAGTAGGCAGATGGAGGCATGCCCAGTATGCACATGCCTTGGCAAAGAGGGAATGTATAGCACACACACTGACAATGTAGGCACCTAGGGACATCTCCACCTGCACACACAGTAAAAATGGATGGCACACACACAAGACTACCTGTAAATTGTCATGTATAGGCAGTCTACAGTGTGCATCCAACATAGGCAGCCCTCAACTATTGCATGCACAACAGCCAGTGGCACAAGGTAAGTCAACACCTGAACAGTAAGCTAAGTTATCAGCATATGCAGATACTGTATGTACAGATTCATAGGTTGGTGCTTGGCCAACTGCCAGAGGCCATTCATAAGGCTAGCCAAAATGTGTCAGCATTTGCCACCCCATTGAGTCATTAACCATCCCGCTGTGGAGCAGAGCTGATGGTGGGATCCCTGGGGTGTATCTACCATTCCCCATCCACCCTTCAAGGTTTCTTTTGCAGAGTGTTAGTGAGGGGCTCTGTAAAATGTAGATAGGGATGTTGTTCCAAAGTATGGGGAGTGTCTATGACAGGAAGATGTCCCCCCAGCATCTTCAGGTTATTGTTGTGGCAAGGTCAGCTCACTACAGTGTGTGACTCAGTGTGATATGGATTCCCATAAGTGGAGCATATCCATCAAGCCAGAGTTTGACATGGCTGTGTTGGTCAGCGGAGATCATCTCTGGGTAAATGAGATACCGCTGAGTAAAGCAGTAATTTATCCAGTCCAGTGCATAGGCCATATGTTGGAATCCAGTATTCCCCTTGGTGAGGTACATTCGTGGACCCCCCCAGCTGTTGGACGTGTAGTCTGAGGTACATCCCACATGGATTATTATACCCTATGATGGGACTGATGAGTGAAGGGGCACTATAATCCCAGTATGTCTATATGGGAATCCTTTAGTAGTCAGATGGCCTACATAGAAGGATGTCCTAACTACTGTGTTGATATGATCATCAAAGGGGAGATCACTATCTATCTTAGTCCCCAGATACCCCATTACCTCATCGGTATTAAAGTGGCTGCCGCTCATGTGTTAATATGTGGGTGCCAATTCCACAATGGAATGACCATGCAGTTAGTGGCACTTGGCTGGAGGCTGTGTCAGTGGTACCCTGTGATGTTCTTTGTGAGGCCCACTGAGGGAAGTCTGTGTCAGCTGGACTATCAGTCATGGCTCCCACTTTTCAGTCATTGCCAGCGTGTTCTGCTATAGTCCACCTGTGCTTTCCTGTACATCTGAGATGTATATGCAAAACAGTAGGGCTCCCAGGACTGAGTTGTGTGGGACATTAGTTGTGACTGTTCAAGAGGTGGACCTGCAGACTGCTAGTTGTACCAACCTGTGATGTGTGGGTGAATGTACAGGCTGGTGTGTTTATCAATAACACCTGAGTGGGGCATGGTGTCAAAAGCCTTGCTGAGGTCCAGGTAGCATGTGTGAACCACCTCCCCTGTCATCTAACATCTTGGTGACTGTATGTAAGACTTAAAACAGGTTCAGTAGGCATGAACTGCAGTCGACCAAGCTGACCTGGGTTGGGTCACATGTCTGAAGGTCACCAATGGCATTGTTAATGACTGCCATGAGGATGTGAACCATACCATTGCAGACCAGGCTAGTCAGGCTTATGGGGTGGTAGCTACCATGGTCAGTTGTGATTTCCCCATGATGGGTTGGCATTACTGTTGCCATGTACCATTGTATGGGCATGTAGGCTGTGGAGATGCTGAGGAAGGAATGCATAATTAGGTAGGAGGGCAGATTGTCATGTACAGTTTGCAAGATGCAGTCTGGATCAACATTTGCCGCCATTGACACTGTGTTTTGCTGTTAGAGAGGGCCATTTCCATCTGTGTGTCTCTGATGGTTGGGATACTGTACCTTACGGGTAGTGTTGTGGGCCCTTTAAGGGGTGAAGTATGCAGTGCATGTATCTGCAAGGATATTGGCGATATCAGTAGGGTCAGCATATTTTGCTGTATATTTCACAGGCACAGTGCAAATCTGTGTGTCACCAAGTAGATCCTTGACATAGCCAAAGAAGGCTTTGTGGTTATCTTTTGAATCCTTGCGTATTCTCCTGCTGATGTTAGCCTTGGATGATGTCATGAGGGATCTGTGTATCATACTAATAGTGGTCATGGATGTTAGCCCTTCATGGGATTTGCTGTGTGTGTGTGTGTCTGGAACACTGTCCTACATCTGTAGTATAGCTTGTTTATTGCAGAGGTCCACCAGACTGATGTCCTTGTTTAAGAGGAGTGAGTCTTGGTTTACCAGTGATGGCACAATTCATACATCCGTGTAGGCACTAATAGACTGCATTTGTAAATCTGTCTGTATCTAGAGCAATGTTTCCCCTTAGCATGAGGGCTGTGAAACCCCCTCCCCACTCCTGTCACTAGTAGTGTAAATGTAGCCATAGGAAAGGTATACACTGTGGTATCCATGGGTGGGGGAGATGCTAGGGTGTGGAAACAGTGAATAGTTCATGGTCAGAGCTAACCAGTGACCGGTAAACCTCCACTGTGGTGCATCTGTTGCCCATGTTGGTGATGACCACATCTAGTAGCTTCCACCCCATGTTAGGGAGTTTACCACCTGATACAGGGCATATGAGGTGATACATTCCAGGAAGTGCTGGTCCCGGAAGTGAGTACCAGAATACGTCTCTCAGTTAATGGTATGGTAGTTGACATCGACCAATGCCAGGGTGTGTGTTAGGACTGTCGTGTTCTCCACTGTCTCCAGGTAGGTGGAATGGAGGTTCTGGGTCATGGAGGGTGATCCGTAGCAGGCCACATGCAACATTGTTGTTGTGGCTGATGTTAGCTGCACATGGATGATCATAGAGATATCATGCTGCCCCACTAACCTGGAGGTGTAGGTATCCCTGATGACTATGGATACAGCCCCTCCATGTCTGCCAGTCCATGTTCTGTGGCTGAAATGTGTGGCATGGGTTGTATTCTGGTAGTGCTGGTGTGCTATCAGGAGCCTTAAGACAGATTGCAGTTAATGACAGATGTTGATGTTGTACATCCTGAGGAGTGCTGTGAATGCATGCATGTTGTGATCTCAACTCCTGGTGTTGAGTAGCATAAACCACATTGAATCTGCTATTGTGCTGTTTACGGAACTGGTATTCACCTTTGGGACTCTCCTAAATAAGGCACCATGGGGGCGCCAATAGCCTTGGTCAGTATTCCAAAGTGTAAGGCAGACACATAGGCTGGTATGGTATCATTGCATGCATGTTTCTCATCTGTGCTTGATTGTCATCTCCCCTGTAGGTAACCTAGTGGTAAGTAATAGAAAACCTTAACCTTATACAAGTCTTTTAGCTTCAAAGATAGGTATCTGGAGTGACTAAGTATCAGTGTTCTGTATGTTCATGCTGTACTCAACTGTTTCCTGACTACATGGTGAGTTCATACTGTATATTGTGATCTGAAGGTCTGTTTATTCGCATATTATGGCTGTGATGGCCTGCACATTAGAGGTGCACAGATAGCTTACTATCTATCTGCCCAAGAGCAATTAGAAGCATAGCAACAGTGTGTTGGCCTTCTCCGCACCACTGATGAAGTAACTGAGCCTCTGTCAAGCATGGCCAATGAAGCAATTCCAGGCAGAGTTGCAGGAAGCTGTGGAAGACTTAGGTTGTGGAGAGTGATAGGGGCACTTAGTGATCTAAAGAGGGCATGTTAATGTGGCAATTCAACACCATTCAGTTCTCCCAACAGGTCTTGCAGCTATCAAACTGGACAGCTCCCCCTCGGCTGTATAGCTCTGGGACACATGATCCCAGGGGTGTAGAGTCTGTTATCCATTCACACAACAAGGTTTTCCTTGAAGTGACTCAATAAGGGGCTATGCCTAATGTAGTTAGGAATGTAATGTATTGTCTCATAGTACATTTGTCATATGTTGGTATGTCATGAATACGTGAAACCTCAGTGAGCTAGGGGGCTACTGCGCTTTGCTTAGCCTAGCTTACACATAGAAATCATCTAAATAGGAAATAGGCAGAAGCAACGTTAATGTCAACAGTGTAATGGTTGCAGCATCTGCAGAGTATCTGTGCATTTGAGGTTACAATCCCGATAAAGGCAGGGATGATTATCCTGTGCAAAAATATACCTTAACCACAGCATGAAGATATAGGTAGTAACCATCTGTATAATAAACATTCGAATCACCCATATAAACCCATGCGTGTAGGAGAGTACAGTCAATAGAGAATGTAATGTCATCACAGCACATAGTGAGATGTTATGTCACTGACAGGTATATATCCAGAGTAGTTAGCAGATGTGGCCGTGTTTGCACGCACAGGTTATATGTCACAACATTTGTTTAACTGTGTTTAACCTCTGCTATAATGTCACACAAACACTGTTAAACATGCTTACAACTGGGTAAATGAGCCTTACTCTGCAGTAAAAAACATTTGTAAAGCATCACAGGTGTTTAACCCTGGACCATACACACTATAGGCATGGGACGTACCACTAAGCCATCTGAGGTGTACACATCTTTCATGGTCCTGAGACTACACCTTATACCATATGCATTTCATTGTAATGATCACAAATGGGATAGTGGCCTTGTGAATATATGTACAGTACATTGTAATGTACTGTAGTTTGTGAACCAACACATTCCAGTACAGATGTATTACTGTTACAAATTAATATGAAATATATATAATATGTATATATATATATATATATATATATATATATATATATATATATATATATTTGTCAGTGATGTCTGCACATTAATATATATATATATATATATATATATATATATATATATATATATGTATATATATATATAAAATATAGATAGATATTATACAGTTACAGCAACAGCCATATATATAAGCATCTATGAAAACACTTCGTGACACAGAAGCACTCCAAAGGAATTAGAGTGCACACAAAACACATGCAGCTCTGGTATCATAACAATTAATATTAACCTAAGTCACCATAGAAGGGGTGGTTGTTGTGTATCTGAAGATTGGGGTGAGGGAGAAATGATGGGTAATGCAATCATGCCTCAAGGAGGGCCTGGGTCGGATGTCCAATAAGTGAACTGGAGGGGCATACACGGAGTATGGGGACAATATAAAAAGGACACAAAGCAAGAACCATACTCATTCATAATACACCCTGTCATGTCACATTGCAACACCTACTTTCACAAACATATGAACATTAACATGTCAATAGTGAGGAATGTCTGTAGTACAATGTATATTCTAAACACCATAACATTTGTGCATATCTCAGATGCCGTAGTGGTATGGTCAGTGACTGTGGTGTTCATGGTCCTGGGTGCAAGACATGCAAGGGCTGTTAGGTTATTTTGAGGGCCAGAATAAGGGCTTTTGGATGCAGTTGGATTAAAGCACTCTTAAGCAGTTGTAAGTGGATTTCCACGTTTGCGCGATGGTAAGCGGTGCTGCTACACGGTAAATGGAGAAGCGCTTCACATGTTTGACATTTGCTTAATGTCATGCAGACCATGGGCAAACCTGCTCACAACCGCATAAATGTGTGTTATTCACACTTTCACTACCAGTGCCTATTCTGAGAGGTAAAATAATAACACCTTCCAGTACTAGAACCCACAACCATGTACTCCATCCTCCAATTACCCTAACACTAAGCTACCAGGGATGTAGCTATCCCAGATGTGTATGCAGACAGGGTAAAACACAAAAGGGAGGAATGTGTTGAAATAGGACAACCCATCATGTACCCAATTATAGGCGTACACTCATATATAGATATATAGATATACATATATAGAGACAGATACATAGAGACATGTCGATATATACAGGTCTACATATATATGTAGATATATAGATAGGTTAGAAACATCTACACATCTATGGAGGTACAGATAAACATATGCAATAATGTATGTATCTATGTAAATATACACAGATTTTATATATATATATATATATATATATATATATATATATATATATATATATATATATGTATATATATATATATATATATATATATATATATATATATATATATACATATTACATATATATATATTACACATACATACATGTCTGCAGACAGCATCCGAAGTGGTCACATCAGAATATAACATGGACCATAGCAATCACACATTCGCCCCTCCCCCAAACAATATGAACATAACATAGGAAGAGTATATGCCAATATGCTATTACAAATATGTTCTGTGGACACAATCACCAACACAACTGCATTGACTGCAAATATCCATGACAGAATTACACAGACAGCTTTCATGCAACTATT